>NW_012267226.1:9903391-9934413 GCF_000151885.1 Dipodomys ordii
CTCAAGTGGTAGAGCAGTAGCCTTGAGCTGAAGAGCTGAGGGACAGTGCCCAGGCCCAGAGTTCAGGCCCCACGACTGGACCCAAAAAAAAAAAAAACCTCAGCCAGGGCTGAGCTGGGAATATGGCTTAGTGGTAGAATGCTTGCCTAGCATACATGAAGCCCTGGATTCGATTCCTCAGTACCACATAAACAGAAGAAGCTGGAAGTGGTGCTGTGGCTCAAGTGGTAGAAGTATTGGCCTTGAGCAAAAAAAGAGACAGTGCCTAGAGTTCAAGCCCCAGGACTGGCAAAAACAAACAAACAAACAAAACACCTTAGCCAACAGACTAGAAGAAGATTTTACCAGCAATATTTCTGACAAAGGCCTAATATCAAAAATATACAAGGAGCTCAAGAAACTAACCCTCCCAAAGCTAATAAACCAATCACTAAATGGGCAAAGGAGCTAAGGAGAGATTTCTGAGAATAAGAAGAATTGCAAAGAAACACATGAGGAAACACTCATCATCCCTGGCCATAAATGAAAGGTAAATCAAAACAACTCCAAGATTCCATCTCATCCCTATTAAGACTGGCCAGCATAGCTGGGCGCCTGTAATCCTAGCTACTCAGGAGGCTGAGATCTGAGGATTGCAGTTCAAAGCCAGCCCGGGCAGGAAAGTCCATGAGACTCTTATCTCCAATAAACCACTAGAAAACCAGAAGTGACACTGTGGCTCAAGCGGTAGAGCACTGGCCTTGAGCTGAAGAGCACAGGGACAGCGCCCAGGCCTAAAGTTCAAGCCCTATGACCAACCAAAAAAAAAGACTGGCCAGCATTATGAATTCAAACAATAACTGTTGGCAGGGATGTGGGGAGGGAAGGAATTTTATTACATTGTTGGTAGGAATGTAAACTCTGGACAGCAGTCTGGAGCTTCTTCAAAAAAAAAGAAAAGAAAAGAAACATTGATCTTTCCTTCAACCCAGACACATCACCTACCCAGAACATCACAAGCGAGGATACCATGAAGACACTTGCACACCCATGTTCACTGCTGTACTATTCATAATAGCCAAGCTAAGGAAATGGCTCAGATGCCCTATAATAGATGAGCAGATCAAAAAATGTGGTACCTAACACAATGGAATTTTACACAGCCATTAGAGAGAATAATAGTATGTCATTTGCAGGGAAATGGAGGAACCTAGAACAAATCAGGTTAAGTGAGGTAAGTCAAGCTCAGAGAAACAAATGGCACATGTTTTCTCTCATGTGGAAGCTAGATCTAAAATACACTGGACATGATAAATTATACAGGACTCTAGGCATTCACACACAGGGGAGGAACACAAAGGTGCAATGTCTATCTACCTTTGGATCATAGAAAATAATATTAATCAAAATGAACTCCAAGAAATAGAAACAAGAGGGTTTTTTTCCCCCTTTATTGCTGTTTTTGTTTTCTTTTTGTCTTGTGTGTTCCTTTATCTGTCTTTGGGAATGCAAGGAAAAACACAGAAATGGAGGGACAAAGAGTAAACAAATGTAGCAGTGGTGCTCACCAGACGCTATGTTGAAAATGAACTTTACAACTTGTGGGTGAGGATGGGAGGGAAAAACTGGGAGAGAGGGAAGGGGTGACACTGCTCAGAAGGAACCATACACATTATCCAACTTCTGTAACTGTAAGCCCTTGGTCCATTTCACTGAGGTCAACACACTAATAATCACTGAGTGCTCATCATTCTAGTTTTCCTTTAAAGAGTTCCTAGAAGTATGAAAACACACACACACACAATTACAGGCCTCTTTTGAAGCCCATGGGATGATCCTGAACTCCCCACAACAGTGTACACCTTCTCCTCCAGTGGCCCACAGCATGAGTACACCATGCCTTACTGACTCTACCACTCAGGTCTTTTGCTCCATCACATAGGATGCTGCACTGAACAATTTTCTACCTTTTTATGCAAACACATGAGCAACCATCTAAGCCAGATGTCTGGAAGTGGAAGTCCTAGCTCAACAGCTCAAGTTTTACAAGTGTGGCATGTGTCTGTGCATCTGAACATATCTAATCTAAACATAAGCCCACTGCCCAGGAGCATCTAGGAGTCTCTGTGAGCAGGTGTTAGGGAAAAGCTGAGGTCTGTCTTCCTCTCTGTGTCCTAGGTGGGCTAAATTCTCCATAACCTATGCTATCCACAGATAGAGCCCTTGGCCAAGGCAGCCAGACATACATGGAAGGCAACTGACTCCTATTTAATGGTGGCTTACAGACTATTTAAAATAAAATGAGGTATTAATGAAGTACAAAAGGGATTTAAGCCACAATAGCGACAAGAACAAGGGTGGAAGGCAGCAGTGAATCAGAATTCAAGTGGACAAGAATATGGAAGAAATAGCTGTTTGGGCTGTCAGCAAGAGCGCAGGAGGGAAGTTGGGCTCAGAACAACAGGCAGAAAGTCAGATGCTGGTTGCTCACGCCTGCAATCCTAGCTACTAAGGAGGCTGAGATCTGAAGATCATAGTTCAAAGCCAGCTCAGGCAAGAAAGTCTGTCTGTGAGATTCTTACTTCCAAAACCGGAAGTGGCACTGTGGCTCAAGTGGTAGAGCACTCGCCTTGAGCTGAAGAGCTAAGGGACAGTGCCCAAGCCCAGAGTTCAAGCCCCATGACCGACAAAAAAAAAAAAAAAAAAGCTCAGGACAGTGCCCAGGCCCTGGGCCCTGAGTTCATTGAGACAAAGGGTGAACTAATTCAGCAGTGATACTCACTAGATACTATGTTGAAAATGAACTATACAATTTGGGGATGGGGGAAACTGGGGAAAAATGAGTGAAGTAACACACTGCAAAAAGAAATGTACACAATACCTGATTTATGTAATTGTAACCCCTCTGCATATCGCCTTTAGAATAAAAAAATTAAACAAACAAAAAGAATAACAGGCAGAGAGGACGGGAAAGGAAAACAAGCTGAAAACTGACGTTCACTTAAGGGCTGGCTATAGAACTGCACTAATTGGCTCCATCCTCATCAGGCCCCAGGAGCAGACACTTAAAGCCAGGTAAAAACAGGAAGGCTGTGCCAAGGTGGGCACATTGTTCTGTGGCCAGATAATAAATCCTTTAGTCTTGGCAGGTCATCTAGTATCTCTAGCTCATATTATTCTTTGTTGGGGAGAGGGGGACAGATGTCCCAGAATGCCAGTCAAATTGTACCCTCATGTCTAAGCCTGCCAGCCAGGAAGACTCACTCCTCACCCACACAGCTACTGTCTCTCAGTAGCTGCACACCAGGGACAAAGGTCTACTACTGACACAGACCCACAACTTGAATTGAACAAAACTCACATCAGTTCATCTGGTATCAGCCTGGTGCTTTGCTTTTAAGTATGAATGAATTACTGTGCAGCATGAGCCACTGAGAGAAGCCAGCAGCCTGAAAAAGAATGACCAAGATAAACAACCACAACCAGATCCCACAGGGAAATGAAATCATTTGAGGGATGGTCAGGAGATAATTTTAAAAAACAATTCTAATTAGTGTGTCAGAAAAATCCAACCCAATTTGGCCTCTGTAAAACAAAGTCAGGATGCTATGAGAATGAAATAGCTAAAAGAACCAGAGAAAGGAGAATTAAAAATGTCACAGCTAGCCGGGCACTGGTGGCTCACACCTGTAATCCTAGCTACTCAGGAGGCTGAGATCTGAGGATCATGGTTCAAAGCCAGCCCAGGCAGGAAAGTCCTTGAGATTTTTTTGGTCCAGTCGTGGGGCCTGAACTCTGGGCCTGGGCGCTATCCCTCAGCTCTTCAGCTCAAGGCTAGCACTCTACCACTTGAGCCACAGTGCCACTTCCGGCTTTTTTCGTTTTGCTTATGTGGTGCTGAGGAATCGAACCCAGGGCCTCATACATGCAAGGCAAGCTCTCTACCACTGAACCACCTTCCCAGCCCCCTCCTTGAGAGTCTTATCTCCAATTACCCACTGAAAAGCCCGAAGTGGAGTTGTGGTTCAAGTGCTATCCTTGAGAAAAAAAACTCAGGGACAGTGCTCAGGCCCTGAATTCAAGCCTCAAGACCAGCACAAAAAGAGGGAGGAAAAAAAGTGAGGATTTCCAAGAGTGAAGGTATAGCTCAATGGTAGAGTACTTGCCTGGTATACTTGAGGACCTGGGTTTGAACCCTAGTAAAATAAAACACTAGTAAAAATAAAAATCAACCAAATGAAAACAGAGGGAAAGAAGTTATCAAAAAGAACACTCAGATCCTAAAGCTTTTAATGGAAAGGGTCCAAGAGTCCCCACAACAATGAATAAGAAAACTCAACAACCTTAAGAAAATTTTGTCCAAAAGTCATACATACACTTCCAAACAAACAACTCAAGTTCCCTACAAAGCAGTAAGAATCAAACTGGTATCAGATATCCTGTTAGCAACAATAGATGCTTGAAATCAACAGACCAGTGCCTTTAATATTTTGAGAGAAAATAAATTTAAATTCTGTATTCAGTTAAACTATCAATCAAAACTGGCAGCAACATAAAGGATTCAAGGCTTACCTCCCACATATTCATTCTGAAGAGTTACTGACTAATGTGCTTCAGCTAATCAAGAGAGTAAAACAAGAAAGAAAACACAGAAAAAGAAAGAAAAGAGCTGGGTGCTAGTGACTCACACTCGTAATCCTAGCTACTCAGGAGGCTGAGATCTAAGGATAGCAGTTCAGAACTAACCTGGGCAGGAAAGCGCTGAAATCTTATCTCTCCTTAGTCACCAGAAAACCAGAAGTGGAGCTGTAGCGCAAAGTGGTAGAGTGCTAGCTAGTCTTGAGCAGAAAAGCTCAGGGAAAGTGCCTAAGCCCTGTGTTCAAGCCCTGTGACCAGCAAAAAACAAAACAATAAAAACCAAAAACACACACAGAGAATCTAGAAAACAGTGGATCAGACCCAAAAGAATTATGAAAAGAAGTTCCCGTTGAGAGCTACATATAGCATGCCTATAGAAAACCCATCTGGATGAGAGAAAGCAGGAAAGAACTCTCTACAGTGTTACTTAGGAATCAATTTACAGACAAAGCATAAAGATTTCATAATCATGGAACAACAGAACATACCACAAAATAAAAAGGACAACGACATTAGTGAGGAGATTGGGGAGAATAGAAGAAGAGACGGAAAAGTTGGAATTATCGTTATTATTTTTTTAACCTGGTAGGGGCTAAATCCTACCGTGGACAGACTATGAAACTAAAAATATTGTATTATTTAGATTCCAAAGGTAGTATGTTTGTGTATAGACAGCCATGCATATGTGTGTATGTATGTATGTACGTATATATGTATGTGTGCATGATACACCCAAGCATACATGTACGCACAAGTAGAAGTAGAGGGAAGAGGAGAAAGAAGGAAATAAAGAAGAATCATTTCACTTTCTTAATAAGTCAACAAAGAACTGTATGAGCATATTCTACAGTCAATGTTAGAGGAAACTACAAGAAGCAGGAGCCCTAGGAATATTTTTTTCTTTCTGTCTTTTTTCTTCTTTTTCCCTTCACTAAGAATATGCTTCAGAGAAGCAGGGCCAGGTTGAGGCCCTGTGGTAGGAGAATGGTAGGAAAGCCTGCTCCTACTATAAGCCTTTTGGGTTCATTACCTCACTATGTCATTACATATATGATTTTGATAAATGCTCTGGCTCTACCCCCAGAGACTTTTGCTCAGTAGGTTCAGATTTTGGACATGACAATGCTGCTAATTAACCAATTATGATAAAGAATTCTAGTTAAGAGCTCCTTACAAATAAAACCTAGCATTTTACTATAACTCCATCTAACTTGGGATACTATGACTAGAACCTTCTAATAAAGAAACCCCCAGAGCTGGGTTACATATTTTATTCTTCATTTGTTATTCAGAAAAAACAGAATCTCAGCAATTCACTGACTTTCTCTGGTACTGGCTGATGGTCCTAAGTCTGTGGTATTTCTCATGCTAGAAGATCATGTCAGTCTGTCAGTGTCCTGGCAGAGACCTGTCTGGAAAGAAATTCTCTGTTGGTCATCGCTCAGGCAACTCTGGTCTGTTGGCTCAGTTGCAGTGGGAGGAATGGGTGGGGCCAGAGTCTGGGATCTCCCTGCCCATTGGCTTCTCTTCCAATTGCTGGAGGGTCTGTCCACATTGCTTTGCCAGACTGGCATCAACTTGGGGTGCCTTCCACAACAGCTCCCTTATTTGCCGGGGAGAAAAGGATCAGGTCTGGCCACTCCTCTGTCCCAGAGAAGAGGAAGAAGGATATAGAAGCTGGAAGACAGCTAAAACCAAACACCTCACTCTCAATAACAGAGGCTGAAAACAAAATGAAGATGAAAATAAAGATGGAGTCCTGATTCACATGTATGAAAAGAATGCAAGGGACAGCCAATTTTTCTTAACTATTAACTTGGAAACACACTGGCAAAACAAGGGTATGTGTATGTGTGCATATATTTAATAGGCATTTAAAGACCTAAAATACACAGAAATAAGAGGCACTAAGGGTGAACAAATGCAGCAGTGGTACTCACTAGACACTGACACTATACTGAAGATGAACTATACAGCTGGGAATGTGGCTTCATGGTAGAGTGCTTGCTTAGCATGCACGAAGCCCTGGGTTCAATTCGTTAGTACCACATAAACAGAAAGAGCTGGAAGTGGTGCTGTGGCTCAAATTATAAGAGCGCTAGCCTTGAGCAAAAGAAGCTCAGGGCCAGTGCCCAGGCACTGAGTTCAAGCCCAGGATTGACAGAAAAGAGAAAGAAAATGAACTATACAACTTGGCAGGAGGGGGTGGGGAGGGAGGGAAGTGACACTGTCCCAAAAGACATGTACTTATTATTCCTGACTTATATAACCCCTCTGTATATCACTTTCATAACAATAAAAATTAAAAAAAAAACAGACCTAAGACACAATAGAAAGAATACATAGTCCAAGAAGCAGACTATCACTATACTTTGGTCATTCTGATCGCCTTTCTCATTTGGGGGTTAATAATTTCTTTCTCTCTAGCTTTATTACACGCACAGTCTGCTTGATTTTCAATTTCACCTTCCTGGAATCCTCCTGTGGCTATTCTGCATCTTGTTCTTGGCCTACTGGGTGAGATTCGTCCTTCACTTGATGCACACAGCTGTAGTTCACTTTCACCGCCACGGGCAGGCAGCCCACTGCAGGCATGCAACTTGGCTTACGGATCTATTCTACTGTTATTTGATTGATTCTAGCTCCCCCCCCCACTCCGCCCAACCCGACATACACACACATTATGAACAATGCTTCTCAGGGAAATTCTCCTGGGAACAGCCGGTCTTTCAAGATGCTTCCTCCCAAACCAACCCTGCCTCCTCCTCCCTCCCTCCTGAGGGCTGGGTGTTGCCTCTGCAAAGAGCACGGGGTGGAAAACTGTGGCCTGTGGCTAAAGTACTGGGTGTTCTCTGTAACAGAAAGACGATGTGATTCTCAGGATCCCATCCCTCTGCTCCCCGCCCTGGCCTCTCTCACACACATGCCTGTCTTTCGCCTCTGAACTTGAGATGCCACCCCTGCTTTATATAGCAAGCAAAACAATTGGCCTTTTTAGAGGCAGCCGGGATTTCTGAGCCACACCCCTCCCCTTAGTATTTCCCCCCTTCTTTCTCAGGTAAGAGGGAACAGACATCTCAATGAAAGGCTCCATTGATACACCATAGGCGTGACCGCTCAGGCAGCAGAAGGCGACTCAGGCTTTGCCCTCCTGGATGGCAGAGGAATGACAGGTAACGCTGGCCATCTGGCCCACTTGTTCCTCAGGTGTGCCACCTTGCCATAGAAGGGAAAAGAAATCTCCCACCTCTCGTAGCTGGGGTGAATCTCTTTTCCCTAGCTTATGTGTACTATTCCTCTCAAGCTTTCTGTAGGGGAAAGTTGGAAAAATAATAACTGGTAACACAGTAATAATACTGTCAGATCCAGGCCACATACCACCAGCAAGTGCTAAGAGTTTTACGTACCATATTGCATCCGGTTGTACCCCATGACGTCACTTTAGGAAGTTAAGACCAGCATTGAAAAAAAGGAAACAGCAGGCACTCGTATTCTAGCTACCAGGAGGTTGAGATCTTAGGATCACAGTGTGATGCCAGCCCAGGGACAAATCCAAGAAACTCTTATCTCCAATTAGCCTGCAAAATGCTGAAAAAGCAGAGCTGTGGCTCAAGTGGCAGAAATCCAGCACTGAGCAAAAAAGCAAAGCAAGAACTTAAGGCTCTGAGTTCAAGCCCCAGTTCTGGCACAAAAATTAATAATTAAATAAGGAAAGAAGGAAAGAGATAAGACTAATATTCAGTAGAGAATACCACAAAGTTGTTTTGTTTTGTGAAACTTCTCCTTCACTTATGTTCACGTCTGTTTATTCACAGGTACAAGATCAAAGTGTAAAACTTACCTCACTGACAGCAGAGATGAAAACTATTGCAAAACACTTCCTTCTCTATGTCATAACAGTGCTGCTGAAGTACATTCAGTTACTAACCTCACTGAGCAGAGAAAACAGCTAAAGCTACTTCTCCAACGTCATCTGAGCCCCATCTTGTTCCCAACATAACCATCTCCTTTCTGTTCCTCTTTCCTCCCCAGCCCAAGTACTGTTGGCTCGGTCTAGAACATTCTCCCCTATCTTTACCAGCTGGTTCTTTCCAGTACCCCAGGTCTCTGCTTGAGCATCGTCTGTGCTTGCTGAGAGCTCTCTTCCAGCCCAATGTGAGCAGCCGCCAGCCTGCTTGTGGCCACGGAGACACTTGTTCCCTTGTCTGCCGCCAGCTTCCCTTCCAGAACTCAAAGACAGAGCTAACATCTGCTGTACTCACCAACATACCCCCAGCATCCGCTACAGCAGCTGCTCTAGCACACAGTGGATATTTCACAACTGTTAAGTGGATAAAGAAATGTACCAAGTCGCCTGTTGGCAAAGAGTGGAGTCAAGATTCCAACCCAGGTCACTAGGGCCCAAGGTTTGTTCTTCACCCCTACAGTACACTAAAACAAGACTCGAAACAGGTTGCTCAGTGGTAGAGTGTTTGCCTCGCATGCATGAGGTCTTGGGTTTGATTCCTCAGCACCACATAAGCAGAAAAAACTGGAAGTGGCACTGTGGCTCAAGTGGTAGAGCACGTACCTTGAGCTGAATAGCTGAGGGACAGCACCCAGGCCCAGAGTTCAGGCCCCATGACTGACAAAAATAAAATAAATTAAAAAAAAATAATACTCAGAAAGAGCAGGTGCCTGCCCTAGCCCACCCTACTAAAAAAGTACAGAACGTAGGATGTTATCAGGGTGAGAAGCCACAAGTGGTTCATAGGAGCAGACATTGGTCATCAGCGAGAAATCTGGAAGGGACAAAATGAAGACACTACAAAGCCTTCAGACCTGAAGAAGAAATTTGCCAATGACTGGGGAAACACCAGAAGAAAGCTGTTGAGCATAGCACCTGCGTCAAGCTTAGTAAAGCAGCCGGCTCAGAAATGAGGTGGCTAGGGTTTTCCCAGACAGGTGGTAATATTCTGAGAAAGAGGGCACCAAGCAGCCAGAGGCAGCAGAAAAACTCAAAGGGGCAACTGTGGATGGCGCACAGAAGGCTGGGGTTACAGGAACTGTATCTTAAGGTGCCTTAGGTAGTCAACTTTTGAGTTGTGACTCAAACTGAGAATAAAGAGACTGGACCTCCAGAAGGCTCTGGCGAAGTAGGACCTGAGCAGAAAGTCAGGGGAGCTGGCCTGGGGACTACTTAGGTGATGCTGCCACCTTGTGGCCATGGAATGCCTAGTCCACAGGAAAGGGAATCCGAGCAATTAGTAAGGGCTAACTGCTGGGACTTAGAAATTGGTCTCACCTGGCTCCAGCTCTGTCCCTTCCATCCAAGCAATGATCAAACCCACCTCTTTTTATCCCCGTCTTGTCATAGTCACTCATGTTGTGCTGTTCCTCCTGCTACCACCCCAAATATACCTGGGGACGGGAGATGGCATCTTATTCCTCTTGATACAAAGCACCAAGCACACCAGAATGACAACAGCAGCTACTGAACACATCCATGCCCACATTTCAACTATGAAGTACCTACAAGACCTCCAAATAAAAATATGAAGTAGGGCTGGGAAGGTGGCTCAGTGGTAGAGTGCTTGCCTTGCATGCATGAAGCCCTGGGTCTGATGCCTCAGCACTATATAAGCAGAAAAAGCTGGAAGTGGTGCTGTGGCTCAAGTGGTAGAGTGACAGCCTTGAGCTGAAGAGCTGAGGGACAGCGCCCAGGCCCAGAGTACAGGCCCTACAAGCAAAAAAAAGTATATATACATATATATATATATATTCATTCATTTATATTTTATATATATATTCATTTCAATACAAACTGGGAGTTCTTGGAGAGGCCAAGAACTAAAGGTAGCATCACCAGTACACAGACTATGTCTTTGAAAGTGTGTGGGGAGAGGAGCAGGGGAGGAGGAAGGGAGGAAAGAAAGAGAGAGAGTATAAGGACCAAGCCCTAAGGACAAATGTGACTTCCAAAGCCTAGGTCTTATAGTATAGCAAGCCTGACATGTGCTAAAGAAGGCTGGGAAAGAAGAGCTCCCATCTAAAATTTCTAGGCGGGTAAAGTTCACCCCTGGAAAAGCTTATGGAGACCTGGGGGCCAGGGTGAGGAAGAGGACCCTGGCAGGCTAATAACCAATCCCTCATCTTAGATTTTGTTAGCTAGAAAGAGAGAGGGCAGAACCACAGGGCAGGACTGCAACTTGATTTCACAAGGTTGATCTGAGCAGCAAGACGGGCTGAAGGTGATGGGAAAGGGTAAGTAGAAGGATTGAGGAAGGGGAAAAAAAGGTCAGCAAAATAATGGCCCCAGAACCTGTGGTTTGGGAACCGCTCTAAGCCTGTTTGGAGCCTTCTGTCACGCTTCTGCCAACCCTTGTTGAAGAATACATTTGCTTAAACGTCAGTGACTGAGAAAGTAAATAACTGTCCATTTTGGTCAACTTGAACTAATTAATCTGGCTCTTTCAATGAAGATCAGACTGGATTCTTTCTGTTTTGAGAAGTTTGTTTGTCTTGACATTAAGCGCTCACATTACTTTCAAAGGACAATAGCACCCTTTCATGGGAGTGTGGAAAACACTATAAAAAAAGAAAAAAGACTATAGAGCAGGATATTGGTAAAGCCAAATTGTTCTTAAATGCTGGAGGACAAACAACACATAGAAGGATGTGATGACGCTACTATGTGCTCTAAAACAGATCCCAGGATATCCTGGTTAGGAACCATTAACAGGAACCACTTTGGTCAACTACCAAAGTTGCCTTATACTATTGAGAGAAAAACTGAATGTGTTGTCCCTGACTTTTGGTCCAGAGTCTTCTCCTATTTTCTTTTCTTTTTTTTTTTGTTGTTGTTGGTCATGGGGCCTGGGCACTGTCCCTGAGCTCTTCAGCTCAAGGCTAGTGCTCTACCACTTGAGCTACAGCGACACTTCGTTTTCTGGTGGTTAATTGGAGATAAGAGTCTCACAGACTTTCCTGCCCCAGCTGGCTTTGAACCGTGATCCTCCGATCTCAGCCTCCTGAGTAGCTAGGATTACAGGTGTGAGCCACAAGTGCCCGGCAGTCTTCTCCTTTTTTGATGAAATTTTAAAATGCTTGAAATCAAAATCAAATCTCTGCCAGTTACTCATGAATTCTTGCCCTTCTCAAGTCCATCCTACTCACTCACATTTATTTCCACCAGAAAGTGGGTTCTAGTCAGGTGCCAGTGGCTCATGCCTGCAATCCTAGCTACTCAGGAAGCTGCGATCTGAAGGTTACAGTTTGAAGCCAGCTCAGCAGGAAAGTCTGTGAGACTCTTATCTCCAATTAACCACCAGAAAACCAAAAGTGGTGCTGTAGCTCCAAGTGGTAGAGCACTAGCTTTGAGTGAAAAAGCTCAGGGATAGTGCCCAAGCCCTGAGTTCAAGTCCCTTGACTGACAAGAAAAAAAAAAGAAAAAGTTGTATGATCATGAGGACCTGAATTCAAAACCCACTTCTAGAACCAACCCTCCCTCTGCCAAAAAAAAGAGTGGGTTCCCTTTTAGGGAAGTGATTACCTTCACCCTTTGCAGTACCCAGCACACTGCATTTGGCCCATGTGTTGAACAAGACCTCAGTCTACTGAAAGAGTTAATTTTCTTGCTGTTGATTGGCTGTGTGCTTCTGGACGAATCACTTAGCCTTTCAAAAATCTCAGTTTCCTCAACTGTGAAGTCCTCTTATAATAGGGAGGTTTGGGGAATTAAATGTGTTAATACATGTAGAATACCTAGCATACTGGCTAACATAATACTAACAGTTTAATAAGTCCTGGTAATTATAATTTTATTATGATTGTTAAAGATAAATGAGTATTATTCTGTTCCATGAATCATACTTCCTCCCCATAACATACTACACTAGAAAGGAACTCTAAACCTCAGCACTATTCATAGTTCCTTGATGTGGGGCCTGTCATGTACATACAGTGTAGGATGTTTCACAGTATCCCTGCCCTCTACTCACCAGATGCCAGAACACACAGTTTGAACAACAAAACTGTCTTCAAAGACTGACAATATTTTCTGGAGGAAAAAAATTCCTCCTTTGGGGCTGGGAAGGTGGCTCAGTGGTAGAGTGCTTGCCTTGCATGCATGAGGCCCTGGGTTTGATTCCTCACAACCACATAAACAGAAAAAGAGGGAAGTGGTACTGTGACGCACGTAGTAGAGCGCTACAAGTGACCAAAAAAAATTCCTCTTTCTTCCAATGAGAACTATGACACTAGAATATGCAAATCAGGCATAGAAAGTTTATTTACCACAGCTCATAATTTCCCACCATCCCATTGGCCTCTCATGCATCTACCTCAGCCACTTGCTCACCACTCAGTTGCCTTGGAGGGAACAGGTGATAGGTGCTGTAGATATCATTAGAGAACTGCAACTGGAGCTCAGGGCTGCCGGTCAGGAGCTGTGCCACCTGTTCTACCTGAAACGGGGTCTTCTCCAGGATCACAACGGCATCTTCTCCATCCCCAGACTCCTCATTCACCTGTGGATAGAGACACCATGAGTGAGCCCAGAACAGAGCCACTAGTAAAACCTAGAATGCAGGGCTGGGAAGGTGGCTCAGTGGTAGAGCGCTTGCCTTGCATGCCTGAGGCCCTGGGTTCAATTCCTCAGCACCACATAAGCAAAAAGAAAAAAGCCGGAAGTGGTGCTGTGGCTCAAGTGGTAGAGTGCTAGCCT
This sequence comes from Dipodomys ordii, assembly GCF_000151885.1. Classification (NCBI taxonomy): domain Eukaryota; kingdom Metazoa; phylum Chordata; class Mammalia; order Rodentia; family Heteromyidae; genus Dipodomys; species Dipodomys ordii. The sequence continues at coordinate 9,916,713 of NW_012267226.1, forward strand.
TGAGCTGAAGAGCTGAGGGACAGCGCCCAGGCCCAGAGTTCAGGCTCCACGACCGACCCAAAAAAAAAAAAAAAAAAACCTAGAATGCAGAAGCAGAAGCTCTGGGGCCAATGAAATCCCAGAGTTGGGATTTCTTTTCCTGCAATCTGCCTTCTGAGGAAGGCTGGCCAGTGGCACTCCAAATTCTTCTCTTGTGGAAGCTCTCACACCTTTCTTCTAAAAGATGAAAAGCTTCTCAATTGTCTTCTAGTTTAGGTTTTGAAAATGTCTGATAAACTCTCCTCACTTTATTATGTGTTTGTTTTTGTTGGTTGTGGGGCTTGAACTCAAGGCCTGGACACTGTCCCTGAGCTTTTTTGCTCAAGGATAGAGCTCTACCACTGAGCCACAGCTCCATTTTTCTGTCAGTTAGTTAGAAATAAGGAGTCCAGACTGGGTTGGAACAGCAATCCTCAGATCTCAGCCATCTGAGTAGTTATGATTACAAGCATGAGCCACTTGTTCCCTCACTTTAGAAGATAAACAAAATGAGATTTACAGAGGAGGTAACAATGCTTGACAGGAAATGTACTCACTACCTTACTCACGTAACTGTAACCCTTCTGTATAGTATATATATATATATATATATATATATATATATATATATATATATATAAAGAAATTGAGACTTAGGGTTGGGAATATGGCTTAGTGATAGAGTGCTTGCCTAGCATGCATGAGGCCCTGGGTTTGATTCCTCAGTACCAAATTAACAGAAAAAGCCACAAGTGGCACTGTGGCTCAAGTGGTAGAGCACCAGCCTTGGGCAAAAAAAGCTTAAGGCCAGTGCCCAGGCCTGAGTTCAAGCCCCACGACTGGCAAAAAGAAAGAAAGAAAGAAAGAAAAGAAATTGAGATTTAGACGCAAGCTATTTATTCAAAGTGACATGAATAGTTAATGTCAAAACATAAGTAGAATCCAGGTCTCCTTCACTAATTCCTACTGTCAATACTTCAGCAGGAGATACAATCTGAAGAAAAGTGCGGCTGAGAAAACCGGACAGGAGGGCTGGGAAAGTGGCCCAGTGGTAGAGCGCTTGCCTTGCATGCATGAGGCCCTGGGTTCGATTCCTCAGCACCACATAAACAGAAAAAGCCGGAAGTGGCACTGTGGTTCAAGTGGTAAAGCGCTAGCCTTGAGCTGAGGGACAGCGCCCAGGCCCAGAGTTCAGGCCCCACGACCGACAACAACAACAAAAAAAGACAGGACATTTAGTCAAGAGATGCATAAAGAGCCATGGGCTTCCAGGGCTCTAAACCCTTGATCCATCTAAGGATGAGCTCCTGATTGTGAGGAACCCTAACACTTGGTTTGGGAATGGTCTCCCCATCTCGCCTCTGCTAGACAGCTGAGCAGATGGTATTAAAGCCAGCAGTTTATCTGTTTCCACAAAGCTACTTTGTAGTCTGAAGACCGGGTGGTTAACTTATCTCCATATGCTCAGCACCTCCCTCAATCTCCGGCATGAATAAAAGTGCACGGCATGTGAAACGAGGCTAACAATTTAAATCACCGTTTCTGGTTAAACTGAAGCCATGTTAAAGCATGGGATCCTACAACTTACACTCTGAATATTTCCAAGGGCCCAAAGCAAGACATCCATCAACATGCACGCGTTCCTAGCACCTTTATAGATTGGAAGGAATGATGAATGGCCTGGGGAATTAACAAATGTTTTTAACATGATATACTCTATAATGCTTGGTAGGTGTTTGGGGAAAAAGCTAGGAAAATCAGAGGTGTTCATTCCTCACCAAATTCCACAGGTAATCTTGCCCCCCCCCACTTGTTGTAGTGGTACATTCCGCCTCCCCCCTCTCCAATGATGGAATAGGTATATCCCGGAGGAGGGAGGGGGTGGGAAAAAACCCGCTTCCGAAGCGATGATTGGCTCCTTCCTTCCCGCGTCTCCGCCCCGTCTAGGCTTGCTCCGCGGTACCTTCCCGTGCAGGAAGATGATCTTGTCCCGCGCAGACTCCCTCAGCACTTTTTGCACTCTAAAGCCGGAGAACGGCAAGCGGACAGGGGCAGAGGTACCATTCCCAACGCCTGCTTCCTTTTGATCTGCGCTAGGAGCTTCGGCTTCCTCTGTGTCCGTTTCCCGCTTTCTCTTGGATTGAGGAGCCGCGTCCGCCATGCTGCCCGCAAGGTGCTGTGTGCGCCTGCGCATACGAGCATCTTCGCCTCCCCCCCCTTCCCCGCCCCGCCCTATCGCCTGTTTCTTACGGCTGCGACTACAACTCCCAGCGTGCTTCGCTTCACCATCGCTGTTACGTAGTTTCCGGTGCTGCGCATTGCATCCGGCGCCTGCTGTTACTGGTGGGTCAGAGTGGCCAAAGTGTGAAGTTATACCCTGGCTGATGAGTGCTATTGGAAAGAATGTTTCCTGAGACAAATCTATGAGTATCTTCATCGGGCTTCTTATAGCGCATATTTAATCCATTCCTATTTTTTGTATTTTTATGACGTGTTTTGGTTTTGGGGTTGTTTTTTGGCTCAAAGAAAGGTAAGCGCACAGAGTCAACGGTGTCCTGCTTCCTCGCCTGTGTCCCTTCGCCAGTGTTTATGCCGTGCCGCCCGGACAGATGGTTTTTGCTAGTCTGTCATTTTCCTTCCCCCACCTTTCTTTTGGTCATGTAAGGAAAAAAAACGTTTATTCATTTATTTATTTAGGTGCATGTCATGGGGCTTGAACTCTGGACCTGGGCCCTGTCCTTGTGCTTTTTTTGCTTAAGGCCAGAGCTCTACCACCTGAGCCATAGCTCAACTTCCACCTTTTGGAAGTTCATTGGAGGTAAGTCTCACAGACTTCCAGCTGGCTTCAAACTGAGGATGAACTCAAGGCCTCACATACGCTCACCTTCCTCTACTGCTTGAGCCGTGCTTCCAGTCCGTGACTTTTTTCACACGAGCCTGATGAGTGTAGGAAACAGGACTTAATTTGCAAGGCAAGAACGTTGGCTTTTACTTCTCCAAAGGACTAGATTGCAACCTGAGTGGTTTCTATGGGCCAACTCCTCTACCAATTGCATCACCTTTAACTTATTTCTCTGTACCACGGAGTAATTTCCATCTAAGGTGGAAATCAAAAGATTTCCTTGTTCTATTTGGAGCTATTTCTGGGGGGGGGGAAAAAGACAATTTTTTTTTTCTTATCTGAGTTAAGTCTGTGTGAGGAAGCAAACAAAAGTTCCTGATGGGCTGGGCTCAGTGGTAGAGCGTTTTTGCCTTGCATGCATGAGGCCCTGGGTTCGATTCCTCAGCACCACATAAGCAAAAAGAAAAAAGCCGGAGGTGGCACTTTGGCTCAAGTGGTAGGGCACTATCTTGAAGAGCTGAAGAGCTGAGGGACAGCGCCCAGGCCCAGAGTTCAGGCCCCACGACTAGACCCAAAAAATAAAATAAAAAATAAAAGTTCCTGTCTGAAAATATATTTGATCGTCTTTATCTGTATGGTCCATGAAAGCTTTTTAAAAAAAGATTAATTAGACTTTGCCAGAGAACCATGCAGACATCCAGGTACAGAGAACAAAGAAAGTTTTATGCCAGGAAAGGGGGCCGGCAAGACTCCTTCTCACAAGGGAGAATTGAGAAGAAGCACTGGTTATTGTCTGAAATGACCTATGTAACCTAGGGGGTTTAGGAGGGGCTAGAAGGCGGTGACCTGGTGTGGACGTGTGGGCCAGTGGCCTCATCATGGAGGACTAGGATTTATGGCTGCTGTCCAAATAGTAGATAAGGGTCCTGCAACTGCCCAGACCTGTAGGTCACTTTAAGGGACTCTTGTTGCCTTATATAGTGGTAGCTGCCCCAGAGAAGTGCCATCCCAAGGTAAAGGAGCTGGAGCCTGATTATTTACTGGGCCTAGTGTTGCCTAGGAAGGGAGTATGCTAAGCTGTGGAGAAGGGAAGGAGAGGACTGAACTATGGGAAGGGAGCTCATTTCGTTAACAGTCCACTTCCACAGATTCAGTAAAAAGCTGGGGACAGTGGCTCATGGTTGTGATCTTAGCTACTTAGAAAGCGAATCTGGAGTAGCGTGGTTTAGAGCCAGCCAGGGCAGAAAGTTAGCAAGACCCCATCTCAATAAGCAAGCCAAGCATGGTGGCAAACACCATTCACTTGGGAGGCAGAGCCTGGGAGGATCTTGGTAATTTATCTGAAAAATCACTAATAATTACTGTAGCTAAGTGGTAAAGCACCCGTCTAGCAAAGTTACTGGTAGGCCCTATCTGGAAAACAGAAGTACTGGTAGAATGCTTGCCTAGCAAGTACAAGGCTGAGAGTTCAATTTTCAGCAAACCACCCCCCCCCAATAAAAAATTCACAACCAATCAACAAATCTATAACTCAGTGTAATTACAACAAAAATATAAGCTTTCCCCCCCACCCTGAAACATGACAAGCTGAGTAAACTAAAAGTAAGGACTAAGAAAGTCAGGATGTTTTAGGAAAATAAGAAGAGAAGAGCTGACTGTAAGCTGATAAGGCTATTGGAAATAGTGTGTGACTTTGCAGTGTATGAATTATATCTCAACAAAACCATTTTTGTTGTTTTTGTTTTTGTTTTAAAAGTAGTGTATGAGGAGCCGAGCGCTGGTGGCTCACGCCTGTAATACTAGCTACTCAGGAGGCTGAGATCTGAGGATCGCGGTTCAAAGCCAGCCCGGGCAGGAGAGACCGTGAGACTCCTATCTCCAATAAACCACCAGAAAACTGGAAGTGGCACTGTAGCTCAAGTGGTAGAGCGCTTGCCTTGAGCTGAAGAGCTGAGGGACAGCGCCCAGCCCAGAGTTCAAGCCCCACGACCGACAAAAAAAAAAAAAAAAACGTAGTGTATGAGATGTGTACCAGTGGCTTACACCTGTAATCTTAGCTACTCAGGAAGCTGAGATCTGAGATCATGGTTCAAAGCCAGCCCAGGCAGGAAAGTCCATGAGAGTCTTACCTCCAACTAACCACACACACACAAAAAAGATCCAGAAGTGGAGCTGTGGCCCAAGTGGTAGAGTGCTAGCCATGAGCAAAAAGCTCATAGTTAGTGCCCAGACCCTGGAAGAAAGAAGTAAAGAAAGGGAAGAGAGGAAAAGGAAAGAAGAAAGGAAAAGAATATAAACATGCCATTTGTACAAACAAGAAGGTCATGTAAAATTAAATAACATGTTGAGCTAGATGCATACAAATGCAGTAACTTTACAGCACAAGGCTAAGAATGAGAAGTCAAAATTCAGAGTAGTCATTATTTCTGGTGGAAGAATTGAGGGCCTGGGATTAAGAGTACAAAGATAGGGCTGAGAAGGTGGCTCAGTGGTAGAGCGCTTGCCTTGCATGCATGAGGCCCTGGGTTCGATTCCTCAGCACCACATAAGCAGAAAAAAGCCAGAAGTGGTGCTGTGGCTCAAGTGGTAGTATGCTTGCCTTGAGCTAAAGAGCTGAGGAACAGAGTTTAGGCCCCACGACCGGACCTCCCCCCAAAAAAAAAAGAGTACAAAGAAAGTACCTCAGGAATGATAAGATTTCACTTCTCATGTTGGGTGGTGGGTACTTGATTTCATAGTCTTTTTGATACATAATAAAATAATTCATAATTAAAAAGTTTCAATAACAAGGGATCTGATAAAGGGAAGCTTATTGAAGAGGCACCAAAATACATGTTGGGGAAACCATGACATTCATTCAGTTCAACATAGTTTCTGTTCTTTTTTCTCTTGGTGGTGGAGGTACTCGGGCTTGATCTCATGTCTCACACTTGCAAGGCAGGCATCTACCACTAGAGCCAACCCACCAGCTCCTTTTTTTTTTTTTTGCCAGTCCTGGGGCTTGAACTCAGGGCCTAGGCCCTGTCCCTGAGCTTCCTTTGCTCTACCACTAGAGCCATAGCACACTTCCAGCTTCTTCTGTTTATGTGGTACTGGGGAATAGAACCCAGGGCTTCATGCATGCAAGGCAAGCACTCTAGCACTAAGCCACCTTCCCAGCCCTACCAGCTCCTTTTTGAATTGGTTGTTTCAAGATGAGCGTCTTGGTTTAGGCCCAGCCTGGCCTGGGCTGCAGTTGCCTTCATGCTTCTCTGCATCGCTGGCGTGACAGGCATATGGCACGTGCTGCTGCACCCAGCCATCCACGGTGCTCCATCCCATAGCTTAGAAGGACAGTCGTCTTTCATCCAGCTTTCTGAAGTGAGCTGATGTGTCTGAGAAGGTAAGCAGCAATAGTGTGTGTGAAGGATTTTTTTTTTTTGTCGGTCATGGGGCTTGAACTCTGGGCCTGGGCGCTGTCCCTCAGCTCTTCAGCTCAAGGCTAGTGCTCTATCACTTGAGCCACAGCACCACTTCTGGTTTTCTGAGTGGCTTATTGGAGATAAGAGGCTCACAGAATTTTCCTGCCTGGGGTGGCTTTGAACCTCAATCCTCAGATCTCAGCCTCCTGAGTAGCTAGGATTACAGGTGTTCTTGTAGCTTTCTCCTGACATCTGCGTTGAGGGCAACTGGTAAGAAGATCCATGCTGAGGCCTGCAGCCTCGGCTTCAGCTCATCAGTTAAGCTTACTCCTCTGGAAAGATGTCTGTCAACATTGATGGGGAAGAAGGCAGGTTTGTGTGTGCCAGCTTTCTGTCCAATTCAGCAACAGACAAGATAATGTTGACCCTCCTGGTATCAGCATATTCTCCAGCCAACCCCATCATCTGACTTCCTCGTGGCCTTCTGGGGGAGTCCCCAGCACTTCATAAACTTCCTGGGGGAGAACCCAGCTTCTTCTTGGCCTTCTTTGGGGGAAAACCCTCAGTTTTTGTGGCTTCCCAAGGGAGGCCATAGTAATGGAAAGCCCTGATTGGGCTGTCAGTGGACTCTGGCTGCTGACATGTCTCCTACCAGACCTGCTGGAACCTGAGGCCCAATATGGGCTGTTTCCAACATGACTCCAGCTTTCTGCATCCCATGGTGACATGACAGTCAACTGAGTGTCTGCAGATCTGAAAGAGACCAAACAGAGTGACAGGGCATGTCCTCGCAAACCCAGCAATGGTTTCTCCCCAGTAAGTGCTCGCCTCCTTTTTTTTTTTTTTTTTTTTGGTGGGTACTGGGGCTTGAACTCTGGGTCTGGGCACTGTCCCTCAGCTCTTCACCTCAAGGCTAGCGCTCTACCACTTGAGCCCCTTATGTTTTTTTGGTGGTTAATTGGAGATAAGAGTCTCACAGACTTTCCTGCCCGGGCTGGCTTTGAACTGCGATCCTCAGATCTCAGCCTCCTAGGATTACAGGTATGAGCCACCAGCACCCTGTTCCTCACCTCCCTTTTTATCATAGTTTCATTCAACACACTATAATATAATGCTTCTTCCCCAGATCGGCTTATTGTGTGTGATTCTTTTTGATATTCCCTCTTGGCATCTGTCTAGCTCCTGGTAGACATCTCCAACCTAATCTATGAAAAACCTATTATCACCACTGTTACTCTAATATGTACTGACGACTTGGGGTATGTGTGTGCGTGCGTGTGCACGCATGCGCATGCGCGTGCATGCACTGACACGTATGCAGACATGTCATTTTACAATAATGGAAGCTTGAGAAACACTGAGAAAGCAGAGATCCAGGGCAGTTAAGTAACTCAACAAAGCAATTTTTCATATGCTAGTAGTTTAAAAAAAGAAAAAGCCAGGTAAGTCCCAGAGCCTGCACTTTGAACCAGTAGCGCTCTAACTTCCACTAAAGAAAGGATCAGACACTGGCTGACTCTCCTTCCCCTTCCCCTCCCCGGGCTTACAGCGCATGACAGCATCCTTGACTTGGCCAAAACCACCATCCGGGCCTCTGCCATCCACACAGTACATGAATCGCAGTTCAGGTGGATAGGCAGCTCTGGTCAGGCCTGACAGCAAGGGGATGGTGCGGCCCTCAGCCCCAGGGGCTTCAGTCAGGGCCTGCAGCATCTGGTACTTGCACCACGGGTCGTGAAGGAAGCCTGCGGTAATAAGCAGCACCTGGCAGTGACTATTGCTCAGAGCCTGGCACAGCTCCGACACGATGGCGCCACCTGGAGTTGCATCTCGAAGCTGCAGGAAGCAGCGCAGGCTGGCAGTGCTGCCTTCCAGGTAGGAGACCAGCTCCTGGGCCACTGCCAGGTCCTCCTCACTGTGGCACACGCATACATCGTAGTCTTTGCTCCAGCGGCCACTGCTGCTGGTGTCCACAGGTGTTGGTGATGAGACTGCAGACACATCTGGACCAGGGCTTGAAGATGGGAGGATGTCCTCTGAGGCCAGCTCTGAGTTGTCACTGGGGTGGCTTTTGGAGGAAACAGGCCTCTCCTTGGGCTTCTTTACCAGTGCTTGCCTGAACCAGTCTGAGGAGGAGAAACACACTGCTCAGGTCTGTGCCTTCTAATCTCAGCCTCCCCACTGACGGCACAAGGGAGGACAGGCAGAACTCCAGCCAGCTCCCTGAACTACGAAACACTTTACTCCCAGAGACCTGCTCTGCTGTTTCATTTGTTTGTGCCAGTCCTGATGACTGAACTCCTGGCTTGGGAGCTTTCTCAGAGCTTTTTTATTCAAGGTTAGCATTCAAGTGATAATTTGAGCCAAAACTCCACTTCCAGCTTTTTTTTTGTCGGTCATTTGGCTTGAACTCTGGGCCTGAGTGCTGTCCCTCAGCAGTTCAGCTCAAGGCAAGTGCTCTACCACTTAAGGCACAGCGCCACTTCCAGTTTTCTGGTAGTTTATTGGAGATAAGAGTCTCACAGCCTTTCCTGCCTGGGCTGGCTTTGAACTGCTATCCTCAGATCTCAGCCTCCTGAGTAAGTAGGATTTCAGGCATGAGCCACCGACACCCGGCCACTTCCAGCTTTTTGGTGGTTAGTTGGAGATAAGCGTCTCACAGACATTTCCTGCCCAGGCTGGCTTCTAACTTGTATCATCAGATCTCAGCCTCCTGACTTGGTGAGATTACAGACATGAGCCACCAGCATCCAGCAATTTTTTGTACACCTTTCAGGTCTTGGCTAAGAGTTTTCTCTATGGCAGTGTTTTAGCAGCCTGCTGTACTAGAGAGATGGTAAAGTGGCATGTGAGTGACTCTAGTCCCAACTACTCACAAGGCTTAGGCAGTGAGCCTGGGAGCTCATGAAACCCCTTCTCAAAAAAACAGCAATGAGCTGGGCATCCGTGGCTCATGCCTGTAATCCTAGCTACTCAGGAGGTTGAGATCTGAGGATCGCAGTTCAAAGCCAGCCCGGGCAGGAAAGTCTGTGAGACTCTTAGCTCCAATTAACCACCAGAAGACCAGAAGTGGCGCTGTGGTAGAGCGCTTGTCTTGAGGTGAAGAACTGAGGGACAGCGCCCGGGCCCAGAGGTCAAGCCCCACGACTGAAAAAAAAAAAAAAGAAAAAGAAAACAACAGCAAATAGATAGTGTTCAGAATGTAGCCCTAGCATGCACAAGAACTGGATTTGATACTCATCTCTGCAACAAAAAACAGGCAAAGGACAGTCTCACCCAGCTTCATGTTCTTTGGTGTGTGGGTGTGGGTGTGCGTGTGCATGCGTGTGTGTGCTTGCCAGTCCTGGACACTCCCTGAGCTGCTTTTTGCTCTACCCCTTGAGCCACAGCGCCACTTCTGGATTTTTCTGTTTATGTGGTACTGAGGAATCGAACCCAGGACTTCGTGCATGCTAGGTAAGCATGCTACCACTGAGCCACCTTCCCAGCCCCGTCATGTTCTTTGAAAGCTGGTAGTCCCATCCCACCTTAAACAGAATGTTCTACTTGTGAGAGCCCGAGAATCCAAGCTATGAGACCCTGAAAGGATTGGGAGTTTGGAATGCCTTCTCCCAATATACAATGCTGAGAGTTTTCCTGGAAAGGTCAATCAATCCTGGCTTAACAAGAACTCAGATTCCACCCTAAACTGTGTGGGATCCTGCAATTGGTCGGCTGTTTACCTTTTAGCTCTCCTTCCCCAAATCAGAAGGTCACCTACTTTCTAATATTGTCACAGGTTGAAGTTTGTACTTCCTTACACAAGACTAATAAAGACCTTGGTTAATGGAACCTTGGGATCTGTTGCCAGCAGAAGGCTACAGGTCCCCTGGTACCCCAAACCTCAGTTGCATGGTCCAGGTCTCCGTTATTGTGTTGCTCCTGGTCATGGTGAATTAAGTAGCACACTGTGGATTGCGACACCACTAATGCTGACTAGTCAACCATCTATGATTCTGTAAACAGCTCTGTGCAGGGGTAAGGGTCAAGCAGGCCTAAATCCCCTTCCAACACTAACAGAAGGGGAAGTTAGATTAAGGGAGGCTACTCATTGTTTAAGGGAAAGGCCCTGAAAAATCCTAGGTTTTTGCTAGAAGAACACATTACTTACTGAATCAGAACCTACATGTTGGGGCCAGGCACTCAGACTGTGTGTGTATGTGGAGTGGGGTGGGAGAACTGGAAATTGAACTCAGAGCCTTGCACTTTCTAGCTATGTGCTCTTCCACTTGAGTCCTGTCCCAGTCTTTTTGCTTTTTAGTTTTTCAGAGAGCATCTTGCACTTTTGCTCAGGCTGGCCTCAGATCATAATCCTCTACCTTCACTTCCTAAGTAGCTGGAGTTATAGGTGTGTATAACCACATCAGGTTCTGGCTCCCAGATTTGATGGTGAATCTACTAAGTGCTATCTCTGGGGCCTCAAGCAAGCTAGTAATTTCCTCATCTGTTAAATGGGTTCTTTTCAGTTGTTGAAGGTTCATTTAGGTAATGCAGTATCTGGTATAATTCTCTATAACGATATTAAACCTCAGCTGTGAATCTGGATAGGCAGTTTGGTGTCCTGGGGAATGATTAGTTTCTCTCTCTTCTTGGCTCCTTCCTGTAAATGGTTCTGGAATAAAGATTTAGATAACAAGCAGGCGCCAGGCGCTCATGCCTGTAATCCTAGCTACTCAGGAAGCACAGATCTGAGGATCGCGGTTCAAAGCCAGCCCGGGCAGGAAAGTCCAGGAGACTACTTTATCTCCAATTAACTGCCATAAAACTGGAAGTAGTGCTGTGGCTCAAGTGGTAGAGCACTTGTCTTGAGCTGAAGAGCTCAGGGATGGCACCCAAGCCCAGAATTCAAGCCCCAGTTGTGGCACAAAAAGAGAAAAAGAATCCACCAACACATGCTTTCCTCTTCATTCTCCACAAAGCATCCAAGACCTGAAGTCCAGCACGGAGCTTCACTCTATTAATCAGCCTTGCTGTATTTTTCCCCTGTGTTTACCAGACAGGCCTTCACCTCACCAACATAGGGACTGAGGATAACACTCCTTAGATGCAAGAAAAAAAAAAAAGCAGAATTAATTGAGACAGTGTCCACTCACCAGCCATCTTGCCCAGAGGTTTCTTAGAATGGGAGTGAGGAGCTGAGAAGGAGGCCATAATGCTGGCTTGCAAATGAATCCTGTGAGACCAGGATTAGGAAAGCAACAGAAGCGGGGAGACCCAGTGGTGACCTCGTAGAGCAGCCATCCTACAAGGCAGAGGGAGGGAGAGAGAGTCACAAAAACCGTACCTACCCTACTGTTAGACGCAGGGCGTGGGCTTCCACAAGTTCTGCTTTTCTCCTGGTACCTAACAGATTCGGTTTCTAATTGAAACCTAGTCTAAGGGCTAAGACTGGTCTAAAGCAGGAAAAGGCACTGTGATTGGAGCGGATTCAGGATAAACCCAGATCGGTGCAGAGGGCTCAGAGTGACAGAGTATGAGCTCAGCATGACTGGCAGAGTGAGTGTTCTACGCTCTACCTGGCCCAAAACACATTCCAAATCTGGGGAGACTGGGCTGACAGGCAGCTCTTCAGAGGGGCTTCCTGGTAAATGCTGATATGGGAGAAAGACAATTACTACTTGGAGAGATCATTCTGTATCCAGATAGATGGGTGATAAGGAGTAGTACAAGCAGGAAACCTTGTAAGACTATTCGGTTTTGTTTTGTTTTTACCAAGTCTGTCTTTCCCTTAATGACCCCATTGATCCACCCATCTAGCACTGGACTGTCAGCTTAGGGAGACTTTCATGGAGTGATATGGTGAGGGCTGCTGACTGCAGGCAAAGTGCCAGGATTCTCTCTTCTTGTTACCTGTGGCCTTCTGCAATCTTGCTATGCCCCAGTGTCTCCATTGGGAAACAGAGATACTGTAATGCTCGAAACTGCTTCTCAGGATTATTGCAAAAATCATACAAGGTAGTTTATGTAATATGTTCAGAAAATGTTGTAGAATAATATGTCTTTAGCCTATCTAGCCAGGTACTGGTGACTCACACCTGTAACCTTAGCTACCCAGGAGGCTGAGATATGAAAATTAGTGGTTCAAAGCCAGCCCAGGCAGAAAAATCCCCATGAGACTCTTATCTCCAATGAACCACCACAAAAACTAAAAGTGGTGTTGCAGCCCCAGTGGTATGGTAGAGCACTGAGCATGTGCAAAAGAGCTCAGGGAGGGCTGGGAAGGTGGCTCAGTGGTAGAGCGCTTGCCTTGCATGCCTGAGGCCCTGGGTTCCATTCCCCAGCACCACATAAACAAAAAGAAAAAAGCCGGAAGTGGCACTGTGGCTCAAGTGGTAGAGCGCTAGCCTTGAGCTGAAGAGCTGAGGGACAGCGCCCAGGCCCAGAGTTCAGGCCCCACGACCGGACCCCTTCCCCCCCCCCAAAAAAAGAGCTCAGGGACAGCACCCAGGCCCTGAGTTCAAGACCCAGGACAGGCACAAAAATAAATAAATAAATTGATAGAGAGATAAATAACCTATGTAGTCATGGTGATAGGTGCTACAGTCTCACCTACTTGGGAATCTGAAACAGGATAACTGCTTAACACTATGAATTCAAGACCAGCCTGCGCAACAGAATGAGACTGGCTCACACAAGGAAAAAACCAACAAATAACATACAGATCCACATGGAAGGGATATGTTTGTAAATAATATTCAATACTGTGACATTCATTGTTTGTTCCCACATTGATCACTGCTATCTGAGATTCCAGAAGCTTTTGTTTTTGTTGCGGAGGAGGGTGAGATGCTCACATTGCTTCTAAATGGATACAAAAACAGAGGATCAAGAATTTACCTTGGATGGACAATTTGCTGGGGTTTCTTCCCACCAGAAGGACAGGGATGTCCCAGATGCTGGCAGGTCTTCCAGCCTCTGTTTCTGGAGGAAGATGGCGTGATGCAGAGCCTGCCCTGGTGCAGCGGGAGTGCTGCATTCTAGAGATACCTCTCCAGTGGAAGAACTTGGCTCTCTGTGGTAGTGGTAGTGGAGCCACCTGCAGAGGGCTGCTTTCTGACTGTCAGATCTTCAGAGGCCAAAAGAAAAGAAACCAATCTGATTACTAGAACATTGTAACAAGAGGTTTCCAAACTTAAAGATAGTCAGTCTAGGTTGGCTATTAATATCTTGTTCCCTGATACTAAAAGACCACTGAGATCTGAGGATTGTGGTTCAAAGCCAGCCAGGGCAGGAGTTCAAGCCCATGACCAACACACACACACACACACACACACACACACACACACACACAAGACACTGGAGCAGGGCAGGGCACGGGATGACTTATTTCATGGTCAACTAGTTTGGATTGAGTCTTGGCTACTCAGGAGGCTGAGACCTGAGTATCACAGTTGAAAGCCAACCCCTGGCAGGAAAGTCCATGAGACTCTTACCTCCAATTAACCACCAGAAAACTGGAAGTGGAGGTGTAGCAAAAGAACTCAGGGATAGGGCCCAGGCCCCAAGTTCAAGCCCCAGGACCACCAAAAATTAAATAAATAAATACAGATGCCTTTTGCTCTACAGCAACATACATTAGGTCACTTGGTTTTTACATTATATTTTTAAATTTTGTTTTAATTTTTAAACTGTAACACATATAGATTTAAAAGTTTCACAAAATGCCTTTGCCTTTTGACAACACATCCTGATTTGGGGTGATTACCCTTTTCATTGTTCAAGAAATGTATAGCTGGATGCCGGTGGCTCATGCCTCTAATCCTAGGGCTGGGATGTTGCTCAGTGGCAAAGTGCTTGCCTAGCAAGTGCAACATCCTGGGATCGATCCCCGGGATCAAAAAAGAAAGGAAAAAGGCAAAAAAATCTATAGTGAGGGGTATACTGGAAGAGCACTTGCTTAGCATATGTGAAGCCCTAGGTTCAGTCCCAACACTGCCAAAAGAGAAGACGAAGATGGAGAAGAAATCCAGTTATCTAGCAACATATGCCACTGAAACAAGGCTAGTACAAGTCCTTGTAACTGTTTTTTAAAAAAAATATTTTACCTTATTGTTATAGAGGTGATGAATGGAAAGATTACAATCACATGAGTCAGGTACCAAGTACATTTCCTTTTGTACAGTGTCCTCTGTTCCCTCATTCTCTCCCAGTCCCTTTTCCCATCTCTACCCCTGAGGTGTATAAGCCCTTGTAACTATTATGAAAACGTTTAAGCTTGGGAAACAACATCATCTTTGACAGGATAATTGAGCAAGATTATAGATAAGTTCCAGTAACTGCACACATGACTTTCTTCCTGGAGTCTCAAATCTCAAGTACCTTCCTTGTTCCTTGCCAGACTTTGTGCATGCAGCCAGAGCTGTGGAACCATGACACAGTCACACATGCTTTCATCTTTCCAAGATACAGTTGTCAAGAAGGTAAGACTCAACTGGAAGGTCTGTTCATTAGCTTTGTCGAGTCTCTGATTTGTTATGTGGCCTCATATGTATATATGTATATATATATGAGGCCACATAGCATACATATATACATACATACATATGTGCATATATATGCATGTATATGTATATATGGTCACATTTTCTTGTGTTTTTGAAAAACAAAGCATCCAGGCACAATGGTGCACACTTATAATACTTGATATTTGGGAGGTGGAGGAAGGAGGATCTTAAGTTGAAGACCAGTCCAGGAAAACTTACAATGAGACCCAATCTGAAAAACAAAATAAAAAGAAAGGCCTAGAATAGTGACTGAAACGGTAGAACATGTGCCTAGCTTGGGTTCTACCAATAGTAATAGAAGAAGAAAAAAAAACAATTCATAAAGCAGAACAATATATACCTCAGATACCCATTTAATATAGAACAGCAGAGACCTGATAGAAAATTAGTAAAGAACTTCTTCACAGTACTTTTGGTGTCTTTTTGGATGTTTCCAATATTATATGTAGGAACTTAAGAGAGGAAAATCTGATGTGGTTTCACTGTATAAAATCCTACGAGCTGCGTGCTCGTAGCTCACAACTATAATCCTAGCTACTAAGGAAGCTGAGATCTGTGGACCACATTTCAAAACCAGCCCAGGCAGACAAGTCCTGGTAAGACTCTTTATCTCCACCGAAAAGCCAGAAGTGGAGCTATGTCTCAAAGTGGAATAGTGCTAGCCTTGAGTAAAAGAGCTCAAGGCCAATACTCAGGCCCTGAATTCAAATCCCACGACTGACAAAAAAAAAATCCAAAATGTGTTAAATACTATCCAGTGTCTAACTGATCTCCAATTTTTAATATCTAGGGAATGTCTTGAGACCTGTGAAGACTTATGATTTTTTTTTTGGAGGGGGGTCTGGTCGTGGGGCCTGAACTCTGGGCCTGGGCGCTGTCCCTCAGCTCTTCAGCTCAAGGCTAGCACTCTACCACTTGAGCCACAGTGCCACTTCTGGCTTTTTTTTTTTTTTGCTTATGTGGTGCTGAGGAATCGAACCCAGGGCCTCATACATGCAAGGCAAGCAGTCTACCACTGAGCCACCTTCCCAGCCCAAGACTTATGATTTTTATTTTTTTAATTTTTTATAGACTTATGATTGAAGATATGTCTCTTAACATTTAATTTTATCTTAGATTTCTCTTCATCTGAAATCATTATTGGTGGTAGACAGGTAATGTAGTTCCCCAAAGATGTTCACAAGCTAACCATAGCACGGTTTTGTCAAAGAGTGGTTTGTAGACTTCAGGAGACCAGCCCTAGAGTGACCTCCAGGTTCACACTTGTGAGTGTGGGGTAGACCCACTCATTTCTAACCCACAGAATATGGCAAAGATGATGGAGTGTCACTCATATAGTTATGTTACTATTTATGATGCATGTGTGTTTGTCTTCATACCTGCCCACACTATACAGGAGATGCATATATACCATGTGTATGAGTATTATGTGTGCATGCATAGGTGCATTTGTATGCACCGAGCTCCTTCTTGACACCATTGCATAATGTCCTGAGTTCAAACCCCAGTACTTGAGTATACATGTGCACATGCACCCACAAACTGGAAACAAACATATCCAGCAACACAAGTCCAGTAGGATGGATAACTAGCCTGTGGTATAATCATGCAGGAGAAATAAAGTATTATTGCTAACACAACATGGGTGAGTATCACCAAACATATTGATTGTACAATACCAAATATACAAGACTATATAACATGACTTAAGGACTAGAAATCTAAAAGCAGGCAAAGCTATTTTATAGAAGCAGAGGGCTAGAGTGGAGCTGAGAGCCAGTGACTCAGGCCTATAATCCTAGCTACTCCAGAGGCTGAGGTTTGAGGATCAGGTTTGGAGGCAGTCTGGGCAGACAAAACTGGAAAACTCATCTCCAATTAACCAACAAAAAGCTGGGAGTGAAGGTGGCTCAAATGGTAAAGTGACAGCCCTGAGCCAAGAAGACCCTGAGAGAAGTAGTCTCTCCTCCCCAAATAAAAAGACTCTGGGAAGGTAATCACCTGAGGGGAAGCCGAAGCTGGAAGGGGGCAGTGGGCTTCCTGATAGGTGCTAGTAATGGTTTGTTTTCTGTTCTAGAAGCAGGTTGCTCAGGAAACAAAAATCACGGTGAAAAATTACCAATTAGGCTACATACTTAATAAGATTTGTGCCGGGTGCTGGTGGCTCACGCCTGTCATCCTAGCTACTCAGGAGGCTGAGATCTGAGGATCGCGGTTCAAAGCCAACCCGGGCAGGGAAGTCCATGAGACTCTTCTCTCCAATAAACCACTCAGAAAACCAGAAGTGGCGCTGTGGCTCAAGTGGTAGAGGGCTCGCCTTGAGCTGAAGAGCTGAGGGACAGCGCCCAGGCCCAGAGTTCAAAAAAACAGTTTGTGCCCTTTTGTATAGGTATGTAACCTACACACACACACACACACTCAAACCAAAACCAAACCAAAATGTGGTTTCCTCTGAGTCACCCCTGGCCCTCACGCCCCAGGGGTCGGCTCGGCTGGAGCACTTCCCCGTCTTCACCGCCCTGCTCCGGGTGCAGAGCGGAGCTCCATTCACCTGCCACCGTCCGGAACCGGACGCGGGTCTGTCGGGTCCCTCCGCCCCGTGCCTGGTCCGTGGGCGCGGTGGGCGCTCGTCGGGCGCCTCTGTCCCTCATCGGTCCTTGACCCTGGAGGCACCAACCCAAGTCAAAAGCAGCGGGACCGGCGGTGCCCACCAGAGACGGCTGACATCGCCTGGCCAGAGTGGGGTTCGAGCCCCCGCTGAGGCCGAGCCCCTCGAGGAGCTCAGAGGTTGAGCAAGTTGCCCCGGGGGCCGAGGTCAGGCCGGGTGGAGGCTGGAAGTCGTCCTGGGTGCCCCGGGGGTGCGGGTTCCCCCGCCCCGCCCCGGCACGCGCCCCCCG
>NW_012267226.1:9934583-9980100 GCF_000151885.1 Dipodomys ordii
AGCCCACAGCCTGGCTTCCGCGGGCCCCGCCGCTGCGAAGAAGGCAGGATGGATGGCCTGGGTGGCTGGCCCCGGGCGCACGGCCAGGCTGGGGCGGGGAGGGGGGCCCCTGCAGGCTGGGGGTCCCCCAGGCCAAAGCGCTTTGTGTTCTAGGCCCAGAGTCCCAAGTGGGAACCAGCTGTTCCCCAGGAACGTTCCACAGGGCTGTGGCGCCCAGAGGGAAAGAAGGCAAGGCGTTGGCAAGCCCAGGCTACACAGGTTCTGTGAAGCTGGGCGCCTGTGGCTCACACCTGTCACCTTAGCTACTCAGGAGGCTGAGATCTGAGGATCCAGGCCCTCACCGGCGCGTCTAGGGACACTGTCCTATATCCATACAGACACATGACCACTTTCACCATGTGTCTTTCGTCACTTTCTCCACTAACTGTACTTTCTGCTGATACCCCATTTAACAGAGCCTGTTTCACTTTTCTGTGTGCAAGTGTGTGCGTCAGTCCCAGGACTTGAACTCAAGGCCTGAGCGCTTGCTGTTTCTGAGCTGCTTTTGCTCAAAAAAATAGCACTCCACCACTTGAGCCACAGACCCACTTCCATCCTTTTGATGGTTAATTGGAGATAAGAGTCTCACAGACTTTCCTGGTGAGGCTGGCCTTGAACCTCAGATCTCAGCCTCCTGAGTAGCTGTAAAGGCATGAGCCACACAGCCTGGCAGGAAAAGTTTTCCCTTTCCCCTTTTTATTTCCTCTTTTCAAGAAATTACTTCACACTTAAACCACACAGCATTTTAAAACACTGACATGGATTCCCTAATAAAACAAAGAGAGAAAAAGTTGAGCTTAGTAGAAACAAGACACACCATCATTTTAGTTTTCAAACATTGCACTTAACTTCCATAATTTGACAAAGCAGTCATGAAATAACCTGCTGACTAGTTTTAACAAATAATACCGGTACGCAGACATGACTGTCCTAAGTGGTTTATTAGGTGTGCAATGTATGAACATTAGTGGTTAGAGTAGAGCGAGAGTATCACGCCTTCTCCAAGCTGAGCCACAGGTAGTGGGGTGGACCATGTGGGCTGACTTCTGCAAGCCGCAGGGAATCTGCCCTTCCCACATCCTCTCTTTAAATCTCCAGGAATGTGGCTTTAGCTCTCATCTTGGACTGGGAAGGCCTTGAGACCAGGGATGGATCTTCAGGGTCCAGCAGCAAGTTCCCAGGGGAGCATTTAGATATTGACAAGTGACAAGACTGACAAAGTTTAGGAGGGCTGAGTGTTGGAACAAAGATGAAGGGTTGGCTCTCCACATTGTATAAAGGAAAACAGATTCAACAGCATATCCCAGTAGGCTGAGTTTGAACAAGGCCTTGTTGCAACAGAACTCCTTAATGTGTTATTGATGTTAGTGGGGTTTTCTTGGACAGGATCTATGTAAACCAGCCCCAATCCTCCAACCTCTACCTCGCAAGTGTAGGGATTACAGGTGTGTCCCATCATGCCTGGCTAACATATAGCATTTATTAAAGGGCATAGCACGGGGCAAGCAGCCAGATGAAGCCTTTCCCTTTGGACCCTTAGGTTAAAGTGTCTGTGCTGAAGACACTGAAAGTGCTGAGCATCTGAGGAGCTACCTTACAGATGTCCTTCCGCCATGCCCCTAGCAAGTTCCTTCCTGTCTTTGCAGGATTGCCTTCTGTGGTGCTTCCTCTTTTGCTTATTTCACTGGGCCTGGCTCCCGCCAGCCTCCTCTCCCCTCCCTCCCGTGTGTGAGGCCCCCATCCATCCTGCGCACTCCACTCTCATTTTGAGGGGACAGTTTCCTGGCTTGTTCTCCCAGGGCCACCTTTCTTCTGCTTACTGTCTATTCCTCCCCATGCTGCTGAAACTGCCCTCTGAGAGGTCACTGCTGACCTACTTGGTGCTCAACTCAGCTGCACTGTCATTTTATACGGCCAGCTGCTTTCGTTTCCATATCACACTCCCCTGGACTTTCTCCTGCTTCTCCGGGATCTCTTCAGCATTCTCTTCCTGTGTTTCTTCAATGTCAGTGGGGTGCTGGAGCTTCCCTGGTCACCCCCCCCCCATTCTACCCTTCCTTAAAAATGTCATCATGTTTCATGATGTCATCACTATCTACAGCCTGCGTTGTCTGCTGAGGCCACATCAATTAATCCTAGCCCCACTTGGATTATCCCTGATGGCATGCAGGGTTCTTAGATAGGAAAAGTTCTAGTGAATCTGTACTGTGCTTGTCTCTGCTTGCTGGTGTCTCTCATCTTACTGGGCTGGAATAAATATTACATAGGTGACTTGGTTCATCCTTTGCTCTATAACCACCACCCCTGCAGCAACTTAGGAGCAGGGGGCCCTCGCTTGCAAACCAGCTGCCTACTCCCTGGGATTGAAGAAAGATCTGGGGAGGAGGATGGGGCTATTTACCTATTCCTAGGGCCAAAGCTAGTGGGATGCTTCAAAAACTTTTGCTGTGAGAAGACAGAAGGAACAGAAGATTGGAGGGAGTGAGCTAATCACATTTATTGATGACTCAGGTAGCAGATAAGTCAATCTATCCAGGTGAGGCTGTTTCAGATAGCTCCAGTTGCCTGGATCCTGCCCAGGTCAGAGGCCATCCTTCTGTGCCAGCACCAGGTAAGAAGCCATAGGCCATGGTGTCCAGGACACCAGAGATTGTCTTAGTGTACATTATCACCTGGGCCACTTTCTCTTGGCCCAGGCCTAGGCCTCATGCCCTGCCACATGGGGGCAGATGGGCTGGATGGAAGGTGTTATTTTATTTATTTATTTTTGGGTCTGGTCATGGGGCCTGAACTCTGGGCCTGGGTGCTGTCCCTCAGCTCTTCAGCTCAAGGCTAGCGCTCTACCACTTGAGCCACAGCACCACTTCCGGCTTTTTTCTTTTTGCTTATGTGGTGCTGAGGAATCGAACCCAGGGCCTCATGCATGCAAGGCAAGTGCTCTACCACTGAGCCACCTTCCCAGCCCTGGATGGAAGGTGTTAAAGGAGGTCTGGCACGATGCCCAGATGAGGACGGGTGATGATTAGGCTGGAGCCTGAGGAAGAGCTTCTATACTCAGAAAATATTCCTCTCCTGGAATTTCTCTTCCAAGTAAAAGCGGCTGAAGAGGAAAGGGCTCATGTCGATGGTCTGGAAGTGGCCTTCTAGCACCATCTCCGCCACAGCTCGTCCCACAGCTGGGGCGTGCTGAAGCCCATGACCACTGAAGCCCGTAGCAAAGTACATGTTGACAACGAGTGGATGGGGGCCCACCACGCCATTCTGGTCAAATGTGTTGTAGTCATAAAAGCCAGCCCAGGCACTCTGAACCTGTGGGTGAACAAGAGGCAGGGTTCTCAGAGTGCTGCCAACATGCTCAGCCCTCACTCTTCACCAGGGGTCAGCTTCTGAGGGGTTCATGGGATGGAATGGGTCCCACGGGTTCCTCAGTGGTTACAAAGTGGCAGGACATGCCGGTGCACAGGAACGGGCACCAAGATGCACAGCCATCGCCTGTCAGTTACCTTCAAATTGTTAAATGCTGGCACCCTCGTGGCCAAATGGGGCCACACCTTGTCCTGAAAGAAATCATGGTCCACTTCCAGGTTCGTGGGATCTGGTTCTTCCTCCTGGGTGACAGAGGTGAGGGCAAAACTTCTATTGTCTGGGATTTAAGGGCAAAACCCCAGCCCTCCCTAATCCCTTTAACCAATCTAAAGGGGAGGGAGAGAGAACTAGGGAGAGGGAAGAAGAGGGAGAAGGGACTGCAGTATGGCAGGGAGGAAAGAAAGATAACTGCATGTGTATGGCAGGGAGGGTGGTGGCAACAAATTCTAATCTGGGGAGCTACAGCACCAACACCACACAGAACCCCCTACCCCCGCAAAGGCCTGCCTCTTTCAGGGTGGCCAGTCTGTCCCCTTCCCAGCAACCCTCCCTCCCCCAAACTGGCTTACCTCAGTGGGGCTCCGGCCACCTAGGTAGTTGCAGCCTAATCCTTCCCGCCGGAAATAGACTCTACTGACATCTGCAACCAGGGGAGTCTCTAGACCTGGTCCCTGCGGGCAGTGCCATACGTACACATACCTGCCATGACCAAGGGAGTGAGGACATTACAAGAACAGCATGGTCAGCCTGACCCCTTCCATGACTCTCCACCTTCTCGAATTTCTATATGCTTTCCTCTCTCACCAACTTCCTCAGCTGCCCGGAGGGAAGCTACCTTTTCCTTGGCTCCACAGGTAGCTTGATGCCCTGCAGGGTGCCAGGTGGCCCCATCCCAATACCAGCCAACTCAGCAACCTGCCCAGACCAGGCCCCAGCAGCGTTGATCACGATGGCACATTCCACTGGCTGGTACTCCAGGCTGTTGTCCATCTTCACCTGCAGACACCCGAGGGTGAAGGGAGGGAGGGCCTGGACCACATGCCAGGCACTAGGAGAGATACTCAGTATCTGGGTCTTACTTTGCCCATATGGAAAATGGATAGAGGACCGACATCAGGACAAACTACCTTTCTTGTCCCTCTATTGTGGAGAGGAGGAGCACAATGAGACGAGGGACTTACATGGACTTCATAGATCCTTTTCAAGTTGACCTGTTCTCCACTTGAGGTCTCCATGGAGGTAGAGGAAGTGACAAAACCTGCAGGGAAAAAAAGAAAGGAAAAAAAAAAGCCCTTAGGGGCTGAGAGAGAGAGCTCAGAGGTACATCATGTATTTGGCATGCACACAGCCCCAGGTTCAATCTCACTCAACATCCTGCCCCATTCTCCCCACAAAAAATAAAGCCTTCGAGGCCTTGCAGAAGGAAGTGGGGATCCCACAGGTCTAGGAAAGAAGGCTAAGGGGTATTTCCCCACCGGCACTGAAGTGAACAGAGGTTAGGGAACCAGGAGGAACTTGGCTATATAGAAAGGACAGGGTAATGCTGAACAACTGAACAAGTCACAAAGCAGACTAGTGTGGAGTAGTTAGGCTGGCCCTCTCTCTTGCCAATCCTTCTTAGGCTCTGAGTGAGAGGATGGTACCCGGTCTAAGCCTCGCACTGGTTGCTAGAAACAGAAGGTAAGGTGCCTTGGACTCACGTGTCACCTCTCCCTGGGAGAAAAGGACTCCCATTGATTGGAGCTTTAGCCGAAATGCTTGGAGCAGCGACCAGGGGTCAAACCAACCTTCACCCTCCATCCCTGAGATGAAGAAAACAGAATTAATTCACAAAGAAAGACTAAGATCCCATTCTTCTTAGTATATTCCCTGACCCTCCATTAACATTTTTCTAGGGCTTGGAAGCCAGGGAAGGTCATTAGAATCCAATCCTAGTGAAGGAATGAGAAGTAGTATGGACAGAGGCCAGCCCTGGTACCCAGGAGGAAAGTGGTCCTCCTTTATTGTGGCCATGGCATGCTGAGACATCACTATCTTTAGGAGAAGGCTGTCCCTTCTTTCTGCAGATGCACCTTACCATAAGAAGCCAGAGCCACTCCCTCTGTGTTTATCCAGGGAAACTTGGTCCGAAGATGTTCGGGAGACATCAGACAAACTTTGGCCCCTTCTTGCCTGAGAGAAATATGTGCATACAGTATTAAGAGAGGTTGTGTACAGAGGAGAGAAGCATGAATGCTAGTTTCAGGGGGAAGTGCAGGTACTGATAGCACGTTTTGTCTTAAACCTCCTGTTTTTTCTTCATTGGTGAATGTGCAAAGACTGAACCTTCCAGTGAAGGTTCTTTCGCATCTGAACCCTCTTCCCCAACCTACAACCTGGTCTCCTTCAGTACTTTCAGCTTTCACCCTATCTCCTTCCACAGACAGATAGGAAACGTGCTACCCCTTACTCCACTGCTCATTACAATCTTGTTCTCCAGAATGACTGTCTCCTCTAGGACAGTGCCACTCAAAGGGGGGCCCTGTAAAAACAAAACAGATGCTGGTGGCTCACACCTATAATCCTAACTACTCCAATTAACCAGCAAAAAACTGGAAGTGAAGACATAGCTCAAGTAGTAGAGCACTAAGGTTGAGTGAAAAAAAGCCAAGTGAGAACATGAGGCCCTGAGTTCAAGCCCCAGTACTGGCATAAAACAAAACCCTACCACTTTATTTTTTGGTTGGTCATGGGACTTGAACTCTGGGCCTGGGCTGCTGTCTCTGAACTCTTCAGCTCAAGGCTAGTGCTCTACCACTTGAGCCACAGCGCCACTTCCTGTGTTTCTGGTGGTTTATTGGAGATGAGAATTTCACGGACTTACCTGCCTGGGCTGGCTTTGAACTATGATCCTCATATCTCAGCCTCCTGAGTAGTTTAGGATTACAGGTGTGAGCCACTGACACCAGGCCTTAATCCTACCACTTTCATGAGCCAGAAGGACTGGCTGGTACAGATTCCCACTGACTAGATCCTTGTGCCTCATTTCTCTACTACCACCTCCATGTGAAATAGACATGTCCCAATGATTGAGTTGTGTGCTAACTCCTGACTTAGGACTCTTTCCTAATAGACTAAGCTCCTAGACAAGAGGTATCTGTGACATCAACCCCGGCTTCCCTGTTCCTAATTTGGAAATGTGAATCTGAAAAGGTGAAACCAGCTTATGGTGGATACCCACCTCTGCACTTTCACGTTGTTCTCCAGAACTGCAGCATCCTTGTCTGAAGCCAGCAAAAGGTAACCTGAGGGGTTGAACTGGAGGTCCACAGGAGGGGCATCCACGACACCCAGGTACTCCTGTTTACAAATAAAAGCTGTACTCTAAAAAGGCTAACTTAGAGAACTGGAGAGCTTTCCTGGACTCCTCACTATGGCTCCCAGAATTCAGTGCTACAGACCAGACAGGAGCCCTTCTAGGAACCAACTCTAGGGAGAAAAGTGAGGGTTCTAATTCTAGCTACTGGAGCCATTCCTACTTCTTTCATCCCTTTGTGTAATAAACTACTCCTCTTTCTAAGCTAAGAAAGGGGTCACAACCCCCAGCCCTCCCAAATCTCACTGGACATACATTGATGTTCCGTAGAAAGTTGGCTGAAAACAGGGAGAGCTGGATGTTCTCAGGCAAGGAGAACTGCTGACGAATTCCGCCCACAGAAAGCACCGTGGAAGCCTTTGAATACTGTAGAAACACAAGAAAAATTGAGGTAGGCAAGTATGCTTGCTGCCATATGTAATGGACTTATGAAAAATTTAGCTGAAGTCAGGTTTGCAAGTTTATAATCTAAGGAACAGGGGTGAACAAACCTGTATTCAAGTCAACCAGAAGCACTAGAATAAAATGTGTTATTATTGACAAATGAGTAGGGCAAAAAGTGTCAGTCATTTACAAAGGGCTGGCCACCTTGGAACAAAATGATAATAAATCCAAGGGCAGATTTGAAAATGAAAAGACAAGACCAAAGTACCAAAGGCCAGCAGCTAGCTGATAAAAAGCAAATAGAAAAAACCAAAGTACAAAAATTTCAAAAGCTGGGAAGGTGGCTCAGTGGTAGAGTGCTTGCCTTGCATGAAAAGAAGTCCTGGGTTCGATTCCTCAGCACCACATAAACAGAAAAAGCTGGAAGTGGCACTGTGCCTCAAGTAGTACAGGTCTAGCCTTGAGCTGAAGTGCTGAGGGACAGCACCCAGGCTCAGAGTTCAAGCCCCACGACCGACAAAAAACAAAACAAAAACTTCAAAAAGAATGGAAGACTAAGGTCTTCCCTTTCCTCCACTTCCATTGCTCCTAGAGTCCTTAACAAAACGAGATATCTTTATTGCACCAATCATGACTTTGCTCGCTCCCAGATCTCACCGTGCTATCGCGTTCCACCACTAGCACCCGGATGGCATCTCGTTTCTTCTCTAGCTTCTTCAGCCAATAGGCCACAGACAGGCCAATCACCCCACCTCCAACAACCACCACATCCGCGTGTTCTGGAGGCAGATGGCTGGTGTCATACAGTGGATCCCAGGTGTCACCAGGCAGGGCTGACTGGATCTTCTTCCTTATCTCAGCTACTTTTCCATCCCAGTCTGTGGGGGCGCAGTTATCATTAGGACATGTATTTCCTTCCCACATGGTAGGGAGTTGGTTGGATGGGCAGTTCCCAGAGTCATTCCTGTCTCACAAGGTCAACTCACACCCAGAGTAAGCAGGGGTCTCCTTGGGATCCATACACTGGCCCAGGTTCAACAAAGTCTCGAAGGGACGCTTTCTCCCTCCCCGCAGCCAACCCATTCTAAGCCCTACAAGCCAAACAACTGGAGGCTGTGGACGACCCAGAACCCTACCCAAAACTGCCCTCAGCTTTACCCAGAGTTGAGCCTCCTCTGCGTGTGCCTAGCCGCCGGAATGAGAGGCCTGGGCGCAGGCCCCGCTGCAGAGCCCTCCGAAACATCAGCTTTTCGGACCCCGAGCCTCGTAGAGCCCCACACTCTGCTACCACCTTCGTTATCACCTTTCCGCGCCACGGGGGCATTCGGACGAGCCCACCCATTGGTCAACTGTCACCTCCAGATTCCCCCCCCTCTCCATACTATTGGTAGTTAACTCCCCAGGACGTCTCCGCCCAGAAACGCCCCCATCCGTGATTGGTCTGCTGGTCGTGCACGTCATTCTTGCGCGTCCCCGGTGCACAGGGGGCGGTGAGGGAACCCGGCGGCTGGGAGCGGAAGTGCGGCTGCGCCGGTTTCCGGGGCCGCCGGTGTGACGTGTCTCGAGCTTGGCGCAGCAGGAAGCGGCGGCGATCGCGGCTCCAGTCCCCGGCGGCGCCAGCCCCAACTCCTCTCCCGCTGCCGCCATGCTCGACTTCTTCACCATCTTCTCCAAGGGCGGACTCGTGCTCTGGTGCTTCCAGGGCGTGAGCGACTCATGCACCGGGCCCGTTAACGCGTTGATTCGTTCCGTGCTGCTGCAGGTACCACCCCCGCGGGATCAGAACTCCGAGCTTTACCCGGTCCTTGGTCCTCCTTCGACTAATCACCCTGCTCCCCCTTTCACTGATAATCGACCTTCTTCCTCCCTCATCAGACAGTCCCGCAACTTTGCGTCGCCTCCTCCCTCACCCCCACTTGGCATCTTGGGAGTCCAGTCGGATTTCGGCGTCTGTGGGGACTTTTCCTCCTCTCCCCAGCCCCAGCTTGATCTTTTTGGGTTGTTGTTTCGAGGCCGAGATGATTGGAAAGACCCCTTGAAGAAACTAAATAGTATCCAAATGCTAGTAGATCCGATATGTATGTAACTGATTTGTTGCCCTTCCAGTTCCCACGGTGTCTTGACTTTCAACTTTTCCCCTTTCCTTCATTTGTGTAGTCATTCTTTCTCGCTGGTGGAAGGCTAGAGAGAAATGCCCCTAGCATCTTCTTGTAGGGAGTGTTCAGTACTTTCCCAAAGGTAATTATCCTTGAATGGCTCATGTCTGGGACATTTGGGAATGACCTGAACACTGAGACATTTTTTTTTTTTTCAGGAACGAGGAGGTAATAACTCCTTTACTCATGAGGCCCTCACACTCAAGTATAAATTGGACAATCAGTTTGAGCTGGTGTTTGTGGTAAGTAGGGGTTAGAGGGACAGTGATCTAGAACGAATGATTAAAAATGCTGGTAATTGCACTACATATGTGAAGTGGCTGAGAATGCTAGGAAGGTGGTGTGGGCAAAGGAAGAACTTCTGAGCCAGGCAGAGAGCTTGGCTGCCTCTTGAGACAGGGAAACCTGCCAGGTGGCTGAGCCTATCTCTGGAGGACTAAGTTGAGTTGGCTTTCCTCCATTGTAGGCTGACATGTAAGCAGATCTGTTGGCTCTGTTTCCTTCTCTAAACAGGTTGGTTTTCAGAAGATCCTAACACTGACATATGTAGACAAGTTGATAGATGATGTGCACAGGCTGTTTCGGGACAAGTACCGCACAGAGATTCAACAACAAAGTGCCTTAAGTCTATTGAATGGCACTTTTGATTTTCAAAATGACTTCCTGCGACTCCTTCGGTGAGAGACCTTCCCTCTACAAAATTGATTTCCATGATTTGATGAACTCTCTTCCTGAGAGCTCCCTTCCTGAAAGTGGTTCAAGAGTAGTAAAGTGAGCCAGTTGTTGGTGGCTCATGCCTGTTGTAACCCCAGCTACTCAGGAGGCTGAGATCTGAGGATCACAGCCAGCCAGGGCAGTAAAGTCCATGATACTCTTTATCTTCAATTAACCACCAAAAAGCTGGAAGTGGAGTTATGGCTCAAGTGGTAGAGTGATAGACACTCAGGCCCTGAGTTCAAAACCCAGCACTTGCCAAAAAAAAAAAAAAAGTGAAAAATAGTAAAGCCACTTCTTATTTGCTGCCCAGTTCTGATTGTCCTTTTGGTATATGGGACCTTTCTTCTTGCATGGTAGCAAACTATTTTTTGTCTTTAGTGAAGCGGAGGAGAGCAGTAAGATCCGTGTTCCTACTACCATGAAGAAATTTGAAGACTCTGAAAAGGCCAAGAAACCTGTGAGATCTATGATTGAAACACGGGGGGAAAAGCCCAAAGAAAAAGCAAAGAACAGCAAAAAAAAGGGGTCCAAAAAGGAAGGTGTGTTAGAACTACTTGGACGTGCTGGGGCATAAAAGGTGTTAACATAGCATTAAGGACTTCCTTCTCTTTGACCCTGCTGCTCACCACTTTATCATCCCCAGGACTTGTGATCCCCAAGATGTTTGACCCATGTTTTCTTCTGAAATTGGAGAAGTGTAGCCATTGTCTAGTTGGTTGGGATTTGGTCTTTTTTTCCTTCAGTGAGATTTCTCCTAACAGGTTCTGATGGTCCTTTGGCTACCAGCAAAGCAGCTCCTGCAGAAAAGTCAGGTCTCCCAGTGGGGCCTGAGAACGGAGAACTTTCCAAAGAGGAGCTGATCCGCAGGAAGAGGGAAGAGTTCATTCAGAAGCATGGGAGGGGTCTTGACAAATCCAGGTGAGCATTCTAGCTTTCACTAGTTTTGGGGCCCAGGGAGCTGTTTCTGACTTACTTTGATTTCTCCATTATAACTCTTTGTCCTGTGGTGCATTTTAGCAAGTCCACGAAGTCAGATGCTCCAAAGGAAAAGGGCAAAAAAGCACCCCGAGTGTGGGAACTTTGTGGTAGTGCTAACAAGGAAGTCTTGGATTATAGCACTCCTACCACCAATGGAACCCCAGAGGCTGCCTTGTCTGAGGATATCAACTTGGTAAGAGGCAACAAGGGCAAAGGGAAGGTCACTGGTAATTGGAAATTGGGAAAAGCAGACTAGAAGTATAATAACCTAGATTTCTTCAAGGCCTTTTACTCAGAGCCAGTAATGTTCCTATAGCCATCTCTCCCACTTGTCCTACAGATTCGAGGGACTGGGCCTGGCGGGCAGCTTCAGGACTTGGATTGCAGCAGTTCGGATGATGAAGGAGCCGCCCCAAACTCCACCAAACCTAGGTATAGGGCTTTCCAGAAGTGGCGTCTGTGGCTCCAGAATTCCTAACTCCTGTCTGCTGACTTTATGTGTATTTGTGGTCTTCTGTGCCTGCAGTTCTACCAAGGGGACTCTGGGTGGCATGTTTGGGATGCTGAAGGGCCTTGTGGGTTCTAAGAGCTTGAGTCGTGAAGACATGGAATCTGTGCTGGACAAGATGCGTGATCATCTCATTGGTAAGTTCTGATGACTGGGCTCTCATATTGTATGGGAAGCAGGACCTTGTTTCTTAGCTGTATGGTAAGAATCAGTTGCTTTGACTTAGAATTCATACTTGTTCCTTGCTTGTCAGCTAAGAATGTGGCTGCAGATATTGCTGTCCAGCTCTGTGATTCTGTTGCCAACAAGCTGGAAGGGAAGGTGATGGGGACATTCAGCAGTAAGTATCTCCATCAGCCAAAATGTGCTTAGGTGTAAAGAGGTCATTCATAGAGACCATTATTCTTTTTGGTTACATGACTTGGCTGATCCCTTTATTTCTACACCTCTATTATATAACCAAGATTTTAGGGGTTATTAGGCAGATGAATTAATATTTTAAAAAGTACTTAGAAGTGGAGCTAGAATAAATCATGTTAAGTGAGGTAAGCCAAGGCCAGTGAGACAAACGGCTCATGTTTTCTCTCATATGCAAAAACTAGGTTTAATATACACTTGGAACATGGTAAATTATATAGAACTCTGGGCGTTCACACAGTGAGACCAAAGGAGGATATTCTTAGGAGAGGAACACAAAGGCTCAATACCTATAATATGCCTTTGATTATAAAAAATAGATTTATCAAAATGGAACTCCAGGAAATGGAAACAAGGTTTTTTTCCTAGTTGCTGTTTTCATTGTTTTTGTCATTTATCTTTTGGAGGACTGGGTGGGGGGGCACAGAAATGGAGGGACAAAGGATAAATACAGCAGTAGTACTCACTAGATACTGTGTTGAAAATGAACTATACAACTTGTGGGTGGAGACAGGAGGGAAAATCTGGAGGGGAGGGGGGCAGGGAAGGGGTGACAAAGAAATGTATTCTTTACCTGACTTATATAACTGTAAACCCTTTGTACATCAGCTTTGTAATAACAAAATAAAGTGCTTAGAACAGTAGGGTTTGGATTCTTAGTTGTAGTTCCCTTAGTCTGAAAGGTGTGGAGGATTTTGAGCACATTCCTAGGCTTCATGGCTGTGTTCATTTCACCTCCCTTTGCAGCGGTGACTTCCACAGTCAAGCAAGCTCTACAGGAGTCCCTGGTGCAGATCTTGCAGCCACAGCGTCGTGTAGACATGCTCCGGGATATCATGGATGCCCAGCGTCGCCGGCGCCCTTATGTTGTCACCTTCTGTGGTGTGAATGGAGTAGGGAAGTCTACTAATCTTGCCAAGGTCAGTGCCATTTCCGACCTGTCACTGATATGCCTTCACTCCCCATGTCTCACAAGCCCTGGTTCCAGGTCATCGTTTTTTCTTAACTCTTTCAGATTTCCTTCTGGCTGTTAGAGAATGGCTTCAGTGTCCTCATTGCTGCCTGTGATACATTTCGTGCTGGGGCTGTGGAGCAGCTACGTACCCACACCCGGCGTCTGACTGCCCTGCACCCCCCAGAGAAGCATGGTGGCCGCACCATGGTGCAGTTGTTTGAAAAGGGCTATGGCAAGGACGCTGCTGGCATCGCCATGGAAGCCATTGCCTTTGGTACAGTCCCTGGGCAGTGTGGAGGCTTGTGGGCCTTTCGCCTCCTTGGAATTTGCAGAGGATCAGACTTGGACTACTAAAGTCAGAATTAGTTACTTGTCATGTTCTGCTTCCATGTGGTTTGTATAGTTACAAGCAAATATATCCTAACCAGAGATAGGAATTGAGTCACCTTTATCCTACTTCTGTGCTTTCCCTAAATGTTTTTGGTGGTGGCCAAGAATAGGGCAGGTTTTTCCTCATATTACCTTGTAACTGAATCCAGAGACTAAGTAGTAAACAGACGGGCTTTTCACTTAGCCAGATGGAGATTTCTTCAGAGGCTGGCAGTGAGCATGAGGGACAGTTGGGTATTTTGGGATTGACTTTTTTCTTTCCTCTTTAGCACGTAACCAAGGCTTTGACGTGGTGCTGGTGGACACAGCTGGTCGCATGCAAGACAATGCCCCCCTGATGACTGCCCTGGCAAAACTCATTACCGTCAATACACCTGACTTGGTGCTGTTTGTGGGGGAGGCCTTAGTTGGCAACGAAGCCGTGGACCAGCTGGTGAGGGCTCAGGCCTAGTTCCTCTGACAACATAAACTCTGGCAAATTAGTAATCCTGTACTTACATGATCTTTTTTTTTCCTCTTAGGTCAAGTTCAACAGAGCACTGGCTGACCATTCCATGGCTCAAACTCCTCGGCTCATTGATGGCATTGTACTTACCAAATTTGACACCATTGATGACAAGGTAAATGTGGATGGTGCCGGACAGCGAGACTGAAGGATGGGCTTTGAGGCCTTGGGGATAGGTGGTCTCTACAATTCGCTGTTAGGGAGATGGGCTCTACAAGGAGGCTTCAGCTGATTGGTTATCCCCTTTCTCCACTTCAGGTGGGAGCTGCTATTTCTATGACTTACATCACAAGCAAACCCATCGTCTTTGTGGGCACTGGCCAGACCTACTGTGACCTACGCAGTCTTAATGCCAAGGCTGTGGTGGCTGCCCTCATGAAGGCTTAATGTGGCTCTTGCCTAATACCAAATCGCCGCTTCCCCCAAGTCCTTGTTCCCGTATCAAGAATGTGCTTTAGAGTATGTGAGCAACTTGTCTTCAGTGTAGTACTACGGCAGAGTAATGGGAGCTGCAGGGCTTTAAAGCTCCTCCCACTCCCTGTTGAGTCCAGCCTCCACCTGCACGGAGGGCCTAATCATGTTACAGTTACTGCCCACTCACCCTACTCCTGCTCAGGCGCTCCCTTCACTCTGCCTTCAGACTCAGCCTCATTATAGCTTTGACCAATGTTCAGAAGACCCAGTACCCAGAGCTTTGCTAATTACAGTGGCCAGAGAGCATCTGAACTAAGGAGCAGTTTGAAGTCCCAGCTACATTAGGTTAAAAGACTCTTCCAGAGCCAGCTCTGGGTGTTGAGTGGCACCTTTCCCTAGGGTACACATCATTCAGGTCACTGGTGCCAAGATGATGCCCACCTCACTGTGCCAGTGTGGCCTGTTCTTAATTGCTGCTAATTCAAAATCCAACGATGCCCCTACCCTATTGTTTCCTAGAGCATCAGCTAGGCCCAAGTTTGTTACATGTAAGTGAAAGGCGAGTCCCTGCTTCCCTTGGAAACAACGGGAACCAAGCTGCAATTGCATCGGGCTTAGCCTTCCCACTCTTCCCTCTCCCAGGACCCAGATGTAAGCGTTGCATGTTCCCCTTCCTGGGAGAAAGCTAACTGTCAGAAGGGCAGCCATTGTCCACCTCCCTGCCCCACCCTTAGCCTCCTGAGTGGGTCCTGGCTTTTCCTCAGCCCTCTCTCCTACAGTGCCTGGTAGACA
This sequence comes from Dipodomys ordii, assembly GCF_000151885.1. Classification (NCBI taxonomy): domain Eukaryota; kingdom Metazoa; phylum Chordata; class Mammalia; order Rodentia; family Heteromyidae; genus Dipodomys; species Dipodomys ordii. The sequence goes on from NW_012267226.1 coordinate 9,949,560, forward strand.
AGTGCTACCTGGTAGACAAGTGCTATGTTGAAGAATACAAACCTCTTGTCCTGTAGCTTGGTATTACAGATGTGCTATTAGTGCAATAAGGTGAAGGCTGTCTGCCCAGAGAAATACATAATTTATATGAGAAAATAAATTTCATAAGTAAACTGCCTCCAAGGTCTTGGAAGTTATTTTATACAGGACTCAGCTGAAATCTAAATCACACCAGCCATATAGTTCTGGGGCTTATTTGTAGTAAAAAGAGGACCAAAGCAGAAGCTGAAGAATGCTTTGAAAGAGTAGTAGGGCATTGACTGTCATGCGAATGAGAACATCCCACCTCAAGGTTTAACACACAACTTACCAAATTTGAGTTATTAAAAAAATTAAGCTTCTTAATACCTTGATACAAGTTAGGAGTTTTGTTTTTGTTTTGTTTTTCTACAGTGACTCTCAAAGTAGAGCCAGGGCCCTGGCAAGTAAATGAACAAGCTTTTAATACAGCTCAGTTATGTAAAATACTGTACACTGTAAAAGATCTAGAAAACTAGAACTTCAAGTCATGTTTTAAAAAAGCCATTAAGCTTAATGAAAAACCGAGTACAAAACTGCAACAAGAGACTGCTTGACGCCATGACTTCCAGCTCCCCAAGTCCGTCCTGCAGAGCTGCAGTGTAGCCTGGAGGCATCACGTTGGTCTGTGGTATACACACACGCATGTCCAGCCTGGGGGTGAGTGGGAACTGCATTGGGTCTTGATGTCACGTATGTGTTCTTGAATTGAACCAGGCAGCAGAGAACCAGCCGGCATGATGTTACAGGTGAAACCCTCCCCCCATCCTACCCCCAAACTTCAGCCTCTGGGTGTTGGTGCTTCCTGGGAGCTGTGTTGGGTTCTTGCACATTTGCAGGTTAAACACTGTCCACAGGAGGGCCTTACAGCACGGTTTAATGATGATGCCTAGCTGCTCATGTACTACAGCCTGTGGAAAGAGAGAAAAGGCAGAGAATGAAAATGGAGCTTCACAAAACAGCTTTATGCATTTAATGCTGAAAATCTATAGTCCTACCCTTCTGAGTTTTGGAAAAGACTTGACAGGAACATGGGCTTAGTAGGGAGGAGAGGTAATTAGGTCATGCCCCATAATCTTAATGGAGTTCAGGAGAACTGCCGACAGACTGGTAAAAGTAGAAGAGGAAATGCATACCTCTGATTTCACTGTGTGCTGCAGATGAACCATTTAGCTGGCCTTCTCTCACCATCCCTGCTCAACACAGAATGCATCAGATATTAGGCTAGAAAAAAACAACTAACAGAGCCTAGAGCACAGGGTATGACTAGAGTGACATTTAGGAATGACGCAGATGAGGTAGAAGAGTAAACAGTCTTCAGATTGTCACATTAAACTACAGAATCAGTAAGCGTCTTATTGTACTCAGAATGCTTGAGTTTTTTGTTTTTATTTTACTGAGATGCATCTTAAAGTTCCAGGTTGGACTTGACCTTAATGGTTTTACAGTCTCAGCCTCTCTGGTGGCTGTGACTACAGTCATGAGGCCATTAGCCCAGCAAGATTGCATATAAATAAAACATTTTAATATGTCTGTTGTCACCAGATAGATTTTACCGTGTAGAATAAAAACACAAAGCAAAAAAAAACAACCTCTAGTCAGGGATGGGAATAAGTGAGCAAATTCAATCAAGAAGAGTGAAAAGTAGCATATAACTCCAGAAAATGGATTAGGTTATTGCTGTGATATGGTATCCCTTGCCATTTATAGCTATTTGGCTTTCAATTATTCTGCTCCTCAATTTTACTAGCTGCATTTCAAGTGCTCATTAGGAATATGTGGCCTGTGGCTCCTGTGCTGAGCAGTAAAGACTATGAGATACTTGTACAATTGCAAAAAATTCTATCAGCTAACACTGGGACAGACGACTCTGTAGGAAAAAAACTAATCCTAGCTACTTAGAAAGCTGAGATCTGATGATCACAATTTGGAATCAGTCCAGCAGGAAAGTCTGAGACACTTATCTCTAGTTAATCACTTAAAAAGCCAGAAGTAGAGTTGTGGCTCCAGGGGTAGATAAGAGCACTAGCCCTAAGCAAAACAGCCCAGGGACAGCTTCCATGTACTGAGTTCGAGCTCCCCTTCAAAAAAAAAAAAAGTTATGAATGCTTCACTAATGTAGAAAAATGTATGGTTTACTACTTCATTAGAAAAGAAACCCCGGCCCATCAGCTGCACTGGACATACAAGAAAAAGAACTAAGCAACCCAAAGACAGCGATGGGAAGGGAGGAATGAGGAAAAGAGGGAACAGTTTACACTAAGCAAAAAGAAAGAAATGTAAACATCACCTAATGTGGAAAAGATAATTTGTATTGTCAAAGCTCGTAACATTCACAAACCATATAGACCATGATAATGACCATGTGCCTTGTGAAGGTTAAAATGTGTTTGTGACTTTTAAGTATCACTATTCCACAATACTGTGAACTACATGAAATTTATGTAATCACCTAATCTCAATTTTATAAAAAAGTGAGAAGGGATTGGTTAGGAGCAATGGGTGACAATGTTGTCAGACACCTTGTACTCATACACTGTTTTGTAGAATGGGAACCACTTAAAGATAAAAAATCCTGGGGAAAAAAAAAAAAAAAGAAACCTCAAATCATCCAGGCCAGGTCTGGGGCACTGGCCTGTAATCCCAGCTACTTGGGGAACTGTGGGTAGAAGCAGATCTCAATCCAAAGCTGTCCTCCGGCAAAACAAAAAACACTAACAAAACCCTATCAAAAAAATAACCTAGGGGAGGGGGGAGGCTGGGAAGGGATGTGAAGGGTAAACAAAGGAGGAGGCTGCAATGCTTGGTAAGAAATGTACGCATTATCCTGCCCATGCAATTGTAACCCCTCTGTACAGTATCTTCACAAATAAAAAAAAAGAAAAAAAAAATAACCTAAGTAGGAAAGGGCTTGGGGGATGTGGTTCAAATGAAACAAACAGTCCCAACAAGCATAAGGCCCTGAGTTCAAATCCTAATACTGCCAAAAAAATTAAAAATAAACCAACTTTAAACACCTTTTCTCAGTATGTAACTCCAGAGATTTGAAACCATCAAGGATGAAAGATTACAAACACAGCTGCCTTGGTTTTTTTTTTTTTTTTCTTCCCCCTCCATTCTTTCTTTTTGGTGTTACTGTGTTTTGAGATCAGAACCACATGCTTGGTAGGTAAGTACTTTACCCTTAACCTTTTTGCTTCCTGTTTTTGGTAGGGTCTCTTGTTTTTTGCCTATGCCAGTCTCAGACCATATTCTAGATAACTGGGATCATAGGTGTCTACCACCTACACTTGACTTACTGGTTGAGGTGAGGTCTCACTAGTTTTGCCTGGGGTATCCTTGAACTAAAATTCATCTCTGCCTCCTGAGTAAGTGGGACTACAGGAGTGAGCCAACACTCCTGGTCTGTGACTGAACCTTCTAACAAGCTCTTTGGTCATAATGAAATCCTTATCTGAAGAAGTACAGATGCCTTACTGATTTTGAGCAAGGCCACTTTGGTAGGAAGTTTATAGAGCTAATATCAGATATGTTCCATTCTACAGCATTCATATTTGTATTAAGATTAAATGCAAGAGAGCAGTTGACAAGAGGGATTTTGTTGTTTTAAATCGTAGCATCTTTCCTGGGCAGAAAATGTCAGAATCGAGATCAAAATATGCAGAGCTTGGATGTATCTGGTTTAATGAAGACAGAATATGTAAAGTGTGGCAAACTCCAGAAGAGTCTAGAACCCTGAAGGACAACAGAAGTTTACCTGAGCAAAGCTCAGTAATAGTTTTCATAAGAGACTGCCCAAAAGATTCGTCTCACTACAAGTCTCTTAAGTGAGTAGAAGGGCAGACAGTCTGCAGTGTTCAGTTACATGAGGGCGGTCAGGAGTGCGGTCCCTCCAAAGCACAGCCATGTAGTTGGGGAATTTTTGACTAGAAGAGAATCCTACTTAAAGCCATCTTATTAAAAAAAGAAACCTGAGAATTTATTGTCTAAGCTTTAGATGTGAAATAACTTTCAATAGGCCCCCTAAGATGTGATCAGACTGACAATGAAAATATTAAGTTTTTCAATGATATTCTGTGTTCAACAGCAGCAGAATTTCTTTAGAACTGGGTAGGTGAGTCAGAATATCCATTCCCTACAGCTGGGGCTTTATTCCATTTAAGTTTGTTTTTTGAGCCTCAGTCCTGCAGTGTTGCCCAGGCTGGTCTGGAGCTCCTGCATCAAGCCATGTTCCAAGCCCAGCTTCCTCAGTAAGCTGGGTCTCTAGGTGCATGTCACACACAGCTTAGTGTGAGTTTTTTTGTGTATGTTTGTTGGGCTTATGACTTGAATTCGGGGCCTAGGCGCTAGCCCTGAGCTTTTGTGCTAAAGACTAGGGCTCTAGCACTTGAGCCAGCTCCACTTCTAGATTTTTGGCTATTAACTGGAGATAAGAGTCTCACAAGACTTTTCTGCCCAGGCTGGCATTGATCTGCAATCATCAAATCTCAGCCTCTTGAATAGCTAGGATTACAGGTGTTGGCCACTGGTGCCTGGCAACTGTGAGTTGTTTTTTTTTTTAAAGCGTTCCCCCAATCAGGCTGGTATGAAAAACGTCTGCATTTTAGGGTTATTGGGAGTGTGCAGTAACCATTAGTGATGAACCTTACATCACTCTTGCTCTTCACTGTCAGAAGCTTGAGGTAAATAATTGAGAGAAGTGGTATCCCTAACCAGTCTTGAATTCAGGCCCTGGGCGCTGTCCCTGAGCTTCTTTTTTTCAAGGCTAGCATCCTACCACTTGACCCATAGCTCCACTTCTGGCTTTTTTGGTGCTTAATTGGAGGTAAGAGTCTCACAAACTTTCCTGCTGGGCTGGCTTAGAACTGTGATCCTCATATCTCAGCCACCTCCATAGCTAGGATTACATGTGCGAGCCACGGATGCCTGGCTACACTCCTCATTTGGGAATGGTTTTACACTAAAAGACAGAGGGCTGCTGTTCTCCGACTCCTCAGTACATCTTACCTGATCTACCCCTTGTGGAAATCTCACTTGTCAGCCGCTTGAAATATTCTGGAAGATCAGCATAGTCATTTCCATAGGAGATGACCTTAATCCCCTTATCCAGCATGTTTTCTCGAAGTTTCTTGAACTCATCAACATCTCCTCTCCGAACCAGCATGAAATGTTCTAAGTCAGATTTATGCTTGACAGCCTCCAGGAAGAGGGCCTGGAAAGTGGTGTCATCCACAGTCCAGCCACAACCCAGGAAAAGAAAAGACTTGTTTTCATAAAGTTTCTGTATCTCTCTCTTGAAGGAAAAGAAACAACGTATTAATGACATTGAAGACAGACAAAATTTTTGTTCCTGAAACAAAAACTGTCTATAATTGCTACATTTAGTAGAATATGATAGCCAATTAACCAAGATTTAAGCAAGTACAGCATGACACAGGTGGCTCATGCCTGTAATACTAAGGAGGATGAGTTGGATGCCAGAGACTCACGTCATAATCCTAGCTACTGAGGAGGCTGATAATCTGAAAACTGAGGCTCAAAGCCATCCTAGACACCTAAATCCAAGAGACACTTTTTTTTTTCCTAATGACAGTCCTGGAGTTTGAACTTAGGGCCTGGGTGATATTACTGAGCTTCTTTTGCTCAAGGTCAGCACTCTACTACTTGATAGCTCCACTTCCAACATTTTTGGTAGTTTATTGGAGATAAGAGTCTCACAGGCTTGCTTCGAACCACTTCCTTCTTTTTTTTTTGGGATCTGGTTGTGGGGCCTGAACTCGGCCTGAGCGCTGTACCTCAGCTCTTTAGCTCAAGGCTAGCGCTTTACCACTTGAGCCACAGCGCCACTTCCAGCTTTTTTCTTTTTTCTTATGTGGTGCTGAGGAATCGAACCCAGAGCCTCAAGCATACAAGGCAAGTGCTCTACCACTGAGCCACCTTCCCAGCCCCTGAACCACTTCCTTCTGATCTAAGCCTCCTGAGTAGTAGGATACAGGTGTAAGCCACCAGCATCTGGCAAAATACGTATTTTCAATTAGTCAGCAAAAAGCCAGAAATGGAGATGTGGCTCAAGTGGCAGAGTGCCAGCTGTAGGTAAAAAAGCCTCTACGGTCTAGAAAACCTCTACTGAATCACCCTAGCTAATTTATTTTTCAGTTATTTTCACTGAGCAGGTAAGTGTAAATAGGTCTAGTTACTCAATGTAAGTCAATGCTACTTGTATGAAATCTCTTTGGCATATACACTGTAGTACTGGTTTGAAAAAGCTTCCTAAATTGTTTTGGGCAGGGAGTTACTTGGATGGATGTCGGTGGCTTGCACCTTTAATCCTAGCTACTTAGAAAGCTAAGATCTGAGGACTGCAGTTCAAAGCCAGCCCAGGCAGGAAAGTCTGTGAGGACTCTTATCTCCAATAAACCACTCAGGAAACCAGAAGTGGTGCTGTGGCTTAAGTGGCAGAGTGCTCACCTTGAGCTGAAGAGCTGAGGGATAGTGCCCAGAATTCAAGCCCCACGACCCACCAAAAAAAAAAAGAAGAAGAAGAAGGGTAGCAATGTACTTTTCATCTATGAACATGGTGGCAGTGATGGAGTACCATCTGCTCATCATTCCTCAAGGATAAATGGAGCCCTGTGGCCTGACACCTGCAGGAAAGTTCTGCATTTCCTTGGGTGGCATACATATCCACAGGCTAAGAGCCCAGGCTGGCCTGAAATTCACTACATAGCTCAGGCTGGTCTTGACCTTGTGATCTTCTTGCCTTTGATTCCAGCTGTGTATCACCATGACTTTGCAGTTTCTGGATAACAAAATATAATATTCTCCTTGAAGATCTCTCATACGTTCAGAGATGCCTTCAGGAAAGAATCCCAACCCCAGCCAGCTCAGCACCACTCACCATAACTTCAGTGTTCCTGAGCACATTCTGATATCCAGCTGGATGGAGGACAATGCCACTAGGGTTGGTGTAGACACCATGGATGTGTAACACACTCAGCTTCCGCTTCTCCTGAGCCCACTCCAAGACCTGCACAAGACAAACACACACACAACTCAAACAGGATGGCAGGGTGAGTACTTTAGATCACAATGGGCAAGAGGCTGAGGCCAACTCTCCAGTTCACATCAAAGGATAAGAATACCACACCTGTTGTGGCTTAAGTTTCCCTTCAGGTATGACTGTCAGGAGTGATAGCAGCAACTCGGACAATTTATCCTTTGAAAGTAACAACTAGAAATTAGTTTGTCATCAGAGTAACAGAGGCCCTGTGATTGTAAATATGAGCAGCTCTGGATGACTGCTTCAGTGATGGCTCCAGGCTTGTGTGCCATTTTACTTTTCACAGTGACTCCAGGCTAGTCACATGGCTTACTCTAGCCAAAGGACATTAGCAAACAGGACACAAAGAGAACCTTGAAGAGTGTTGGTTCAGTGAGTTCTTTTTCCCCTTTGCTGCTTTTGGAACCAGGCTATTATGTGAAGAAGCCTAGGCTTGCCTGCTAGAAAGCTGTCTGCGCAGCCTGCCTCCTGCATCTAGACAGGGAAGCTTGTTTTCTATCAAGCAGCCCCAGACCAGCCACCAGGCAATCTAACCCATGTGAATATGCCACACAACAGCTGAGAAATTGGTCAGCTGGGCTGCTGAGCTCCGCTTATTAACTCACTTCTTCAAGGGTCAGAGCCAGAGAAATGTTTGTTATTTTAATAAGCTCTGAAGTTTCAGAAGATTTTCTTGTACAGCAATAGAAGAGACTGAAAAAAAAATCACATCAGTTACCTTTGAGGAACCTAAAAGGCTACTAATGAGGAACAACCATTAGATGACAGTGTTACAACAGTCACCTAGATTTTACAGCTCCACTTTGGGAGACAGTATAAATTTATGCTTAGGACATTCTGGAGAAATAAGGCATTGAGTATAAAAAAGCAGCCAAGAAAAGTAGAGACCAGGGAGGCACTGGTGGCTCACACCTGAAATCCTATCTACTCAAGAGGTTAAGATCTGAGGAGTGTGGCTCAAAGCCAGCCTGGGCAAGAAAATCCATGAGACTCTTATGTCCAATAAGCTACTCAGAAAAGGGCAGAAAAGGGCAGAAGTAGTGCTGTGGCTCAAGTGGTAGAGTGCTAGCCTTGAGCCAAAGAAGCTCAGGGACAGTGCCCAGGCCTCGAGTTCAAACCCCAACACACACACACACACACACACACACACACACACACACACACACACACACACACCCATGAGCAAAACTAAAAACAAAAAAATCACTGAAATTAAATGGTGGGAGATTTGTTCAAAGACCAGTATGGAAGTTTGGTCCCTTGATGAATCTTGTGATGACAATATGTGGAGAGGGCAGCAGGACAGTACTGGGATGATGGGAAAACAAGGAGATCACATCACCATATTAGAAAGTATGGAGCAGTTCTACATGACAGCTGGTCAGCAGAGAAAGCCACATCCTCTTGCCAAGGGCCTGTTTCACTATGAAGTAAAAATTGAGTGATGTACACTTCCATATTAAAGTTTGAGTACTACTAAGCCGTGGTCTAAGAACCAATCAATGGCTTTAGCAAATGACTGGGACACTGTTCCTAATGTGGGCCACAAACACAAAGCAAATTCTGGAAATGAGAAGGATTTCTTTAGCTGTAGAAAGGCCTATATTAGCTTCTGATGCCATGAAGATTTGATTTGATTCTTATCAGAAATGGTTACTAAGTTTTGAATTTTGTGCAATCATTTATTAAAATTCAAGAAATATTTACTGAGCATCCACAATGTCCTAAGTATTGTCTGAGACAGAAAAGAAAGCAGACTGACATTGAGAGACTCTTATCTCCAATACACTACTCAGAAAAGGCCAGAAGTAACACTGTGGCTCTTCAGCCCAGGCCCAGAGTTCAAGCCCCATGACCGACCAAAAAAAAGTCAGCAAGCAGATGAACATCCAAGGTAAAACCAGCTAGTACTAAGTGCTTTGAAGGAAGTAGATACGTGAATGGACCAAAAAGTGAAGTCCAACTTGAAGAGGATGGCCAGAGGGTTTCTCCAGGGAGACAATACTTCAGTTGAGATTTATGAGAGGATGAGGGAGTAGCTTGAAAAGTCTTCATGGTACCATTTCTCTAAATTGAACTCCCCTTTAAAACCGGGCTTCCATAGCCAGGAACTGATGGCTCATGCCTATAATCCTAGCTACTCCAGAGCTGAGATCTGAGGATTATGGTTCAAAGCCAGCACCAAGCAGGAAAGTCCATGAGACTCTTATCTCTAATTAATGACCCCAAAGTAGGAAGTAGAGCAGTGGCTCATGCAGTAGAATGCTTGCCTTAAGCAACAAAAGCTAAGGGACAATGCCTAGGCCCTGAGCTTAAGCCCCAGTACTAATATAATCCCTCTTTCTCCCCTCCTCACCCCTGAAAAAAACCCCACAAAAATACCTGGCTTCTGGGGCTGGGAAGGTGGCTCAGCAGTAGAGTGATTGCCTCGCACACACGAGGCCCTGGGTTTAATTCCTCAGCACCACATAAACAGAAAAGGCTAGAAGTGGCGCTGTGGCTCAAGCGTTAGAGCGCTAGCCTTGAGCTGAAGAGCTCTGGGAAAGTGCCCAAGCCTAGAGTTCAAGCCCCACAACTGACAAAAAACAAACAAACAAAAACAAAAACACCTGGCTTCTGGGCTGGAAAGGTAGCTAGCTCAGTGTTAGAGCACCTGCCTTGCATGTTGAGGCCCTGGGTTCAATTCCTCAGCACCACATAAGCAGAAAAAAAAAAGCCAGAAGTGGCGCTGTGGCTCAAGTGGTAGAGCGCAAGCCTTGAGCTGAAGAGCTGAGGGTCAGCGCCCAGGCCCAGAGTTCAGGCCCCACCACCAGACCCCAAACAAAAACAAAAACAAAAAACCTGGCTTCCTTGCCAGCAAAACCACAGATGGATATTTTAGGTACTACTCTGGCAGAGGCAGGACTATGGCAATGAATGTCAATGGGTGAATCACTGATCTACTCAGACTATTTAGCTGTGTACCAAGATGGACAGAAAAAGCAGGTTGAAAACAAAGTCAAGAATAAAAATTAAGAATTCATCTTGAACAGCTGACAAATAAAAACATCAGGATTTTGGTAGATGGCTTAGGTATGGCACAGACTACCTTTAGAAAAGTCTGCTACTGGAAGTGGCGCTGTGGCTCAAGTGGTAGAGCACTCACCTTGAGCTGAAGAGCACAGGGACCTTGCCCAAGCCCAGAGTTCAAGCCCCATGACCGACAAAAAAAGAGAAGTCTGCTGCTATTTCCACTGAAGACCAATCTCAACCCTTAAACTGTCATATGGTATAGAACTTGCTTTTCTAGCCATCATAAAATAGGTTCTAGAAAACATGATACCATTTGATACTCTCAAGTACTAAAGAGATCTTATATTCCAAACAACTTCCCCTAATCCCTAATTCCCCCTTTGAAAGTAGGGGAAGCTGTCAAAACTCACAGATACACACTTTTAAGATCTGTGCACTTTACTGTACATTGATTTTATCTTAAAAAAAAAAACCTACACCCACAAAATCAAGGAAAGGCCACCTCTTTTCTTATGCTACATGAATGCCAACATAACAAGCAGTTTTTCTGATGAAGATGCAAACCACTAGCTCAAGAGGAGACAGTGCTTTATGCTACATGAAGACCAACATAACAAGCAGTTTTTCTGATGAAGATGCAAACCACTAGCTCAAGAGGAGACAGTGCTTTATGCTCTTACCTTTTTCTCATCAGTTAGGTCAAGGGACTCAAGCTGTTTTCCCTGGTCTGCTGCATACAGTTCCAAGAGATTATCAAAATTTGTAGTTAGTACTAGGGCCCCATTTTCCATCAAGTGGAGAACTGACTGCAGTAGCTGTTTTCCAGAATCTTCCATCTTTGACTCCAGGTCATCAAATACTTCATATAAACAGTCTTTGAAAAATGTAGAACGAACATTACTGGTACGCTGGGGAGGGATTTTAAAGAAAAAAGTTAATCCACGGTGTTTTGGCAGGCCATTTTAGATACGGTAATAAAAAATTTGAAGAATACATTGTGCTTAAAGGATAAACTATCACTTTTACAGGAATAAAGAAAATGGGATGATACATGTTGAGCAAATGTCTACATAGATTAAGTGATTGATACTGTTCCATCTTAGGTAAATAAGTATAAGCTCTCTAGGAAGACTTTGTGTGCTGGTCCTGGGGCTTTAACTCAGGGTCTGGGCACTGTCCCCCTGAGTTTTGGGGCTCAAGGATAACATTCTACCACTTGAGCCACAGCTCCACTTCTTTTTTTTTTTTGTCATTAGTGGGAGATAAGAATCTCACAGCCTTTCCTGCCATTGCTGGCTTTGAACCATTATCCCCAGATCTCAACCTCTAGAGTAGCTAGGATCATATCCATGAGTCTACTAGCACATGGCTTAGGTAGACATTTTTAATAGAAGAAAACTAGCACAGCTAAGAGATGAGACTTTATTCTAAGAATTAAAGGAGGGTAAAAGGCCTCAGGTAAGTGATACTCAGACATACTGAACTGTGGCTTAACATCTCTTTTTCTAATCCTGGGTGTTTTTTATGTCTGCTTATGGAATTAGGAAAAACATGTAGGAAGGGTAACATCCACTAAGATGCATTGTACTGATAAACTGACATGTTGAATTGAAATCCTTTTATATAACTACTTAGAGATGATTTTAATAATATAAAGGAAAACTAACATCTCTCTGCTTGTTTTTTCCTGGTCTAATTCAGCAATTTGATCACAAGTTTTCTAAGAAAAATACTTAGTACACCTAAAAGTATAAAAATTTTACAATTAAAACTTACATTTTAGCTGGGCACCAGTGGCTCATATCTGTAACGCTAGCTACTCAGGACTCTGAGATCTGAGGATTCCAGTTTAAAGCCAGCCTGGGTAGACAGATCTGAGAGACTCATCTCCAAATAATAAACAGAAAGCTGGGAGTGGAGGTGTGTGTCTCAAGTGGTAGAGAACCAGCCTCAAGTGAAAAGTTAAGCAAGAGTGTGAGGCCTCGAATTCAAGCCCCAGTAGCAGTAAAAACATAAACACACACACACACACACACACACACACACACACACACACAATTACATTTTGCGATTGTTTATTGGTTAGTTTTTGTGGAACTATGGATTATACCCAGTCTTGTGCTGGTTCTGCCACTAATATGCTACCAGCATATTATATACTAATCAAATAAAGTATTTCTCTTTTTCACATACTGTCATCCTTCTATTTATACTTTCCATATAGCTAAGATGACAGACATGTACCACCATGCCTAGCTTTTATTGAGACTGGGTTTCAAAAACTTTTTTGCTTGAATTGTGATCCTCCTGATTTTGCCCTCATAATTAACTAGGATTACAGGTATATGGCCTGAAATAAGACTATTTTATAATATATAGTTTAGGTGAAATAACTGCTTTCTTAGCTTACTATGAATGTATGTAAAGAAGTCATGTGCTGGGCTGGGAAGGTGGCTCAGTGGTAGAGCGCTTGCCTTGCATGCCTGAGGCTCTGGGTTCGATTCCTCAGCACCACATAAGCAAAAAGAAAAAAGCTGGAAGTGGCGCTGTGGCTCAAGTGGTAGAGCGCTAGCCTTGAGCTGAAGAGCTGAGGGACAGCGCCCCTGAGTTCAGGCCCACGACCGGACCCTCCCCACCAAAAAAAGAAGTCATGTGCTGTATGTTTTGGTCAATGACAGACCATATGTACTACAGTGATCCCATACAACTGTACCATCCATCTTGTGTTGATGTAGTCATCTTAATTTGTATACACTCTATGATTTTTACAACAGCAAATGGCCTATTGATGCATTTTCCTGTCTTACCCTCCTGCTGCTGTTAGATAAAGCTATTAGATAAAATATATAAAACAGTTCTATCTAGATTGCTATCTTTTTGAATTGGGAGATAGAAGCAGTTAAGGGAAGATTAAATACAGTGTTCCTGTTTACATTTGTAAAGAGGATTAGACACAGACACTGACACATACATACAAATAATAATTTATGGCAGGTAGGTGTGGGAAGAGGAGATTGACAAATGCTACAAATGCATGGGTAGGAGCACAATGCCTCAATAGAGTTAACTTCTTTGCATTTAATTTTTTTTTTAAATCAATGTGTCTTAATCTATTTAGAATACTTACTTTAAAAAAGCAAAATTGGAGGGCTGGGAAGGTGGCTCAGTGGTAGAGTGCTTGCCTTGCACGCACGAGGCCCCTGGGTTTGATTCCTCAGTACAACAAACAGAAAAAGCCAAAAGTGGTGCCATGGCTCAAGTGGTAGAGTGCTAACCTTGAGCTAAAGAGTTGAGGGACAGGGCTGGGAAGGTGGCTCAGTGGTAGAGTGCTTGCCTTGCATGCATGAGGCCCTGGGTTCGATTCCTCAGCACCACATAAGCAAAAAAGAAAAAAACCGGAAGTGGCGCTGTGGCTCAAGTGGTAGAGTGCTAGCCTTGAGCTGAAGAGCTGAGGGACAGCACCCAGACCCAGAGTTCAGGCCCTACGACCAGACCCCCCCCCCAAAAAAAGCAAAATTGGGTTGGAGATATGGCTCAAGCGGTAGAGTGCCTGCCTAGTGGCACAAAGCACCGAGTGTCTCCCCTCTCTCCCCCTAAAAAAATCCCCAAAAGCAAAACCAAGTTTCAAATTCAATGCAATGATTTTCTTGTTATTCTTAGAAAGAACCTGTGTTTAATAATTATTTGGTGCCTGACTCATATACGCACACTGTTTCAACGTCAGTCTAAGTACTTAACACACAGACAAAAAGGCCTGGGGAGACTAAGATAGCCATGTAGAATACATTTTCTTTTTTCCAAGAAAAGAAATACAAATTTGGGGGCTGGGAAGGTGGCTCAGTGGTAGAGCGCTTGCCTTGCATGCCAGAGGCCCTGGGTTCCTCAGTACCACATAAGCAGAGAAAAAAGCCAGAAGTGGCACTGTGGCTCACGTGGTAGAGTGCTAGCCTTGAGCTGAAGAGCTGAGGGACAGCGCCCAGGCCCAGAGTTCAGGCCCCACGACCGGACCCCAAAAAAACAAAAAAAGAGATACAAATTTGGATATAAAATACTGAAGCATTTATTTTAGCTATTTATCTTTTATTAATATTTCCATAAATCATTCAATCTCTACTACTAACATAAACAGGAAGGAATGAAGCTTTTTCAGTAGCATTAATTTCCTCAGATTTGAAAGTGTTTTTCTTAGGGCACGTGACCCTAGAACCCAATTTCTCACCAGTTAGCCTCAGTAAGGACTGACAAAGGAATGAGAACATGAACAGAGGGGTCAGAAGTCAAAAGGAAGTGCCTAACTCCCACACAACTTCTGAGGACCTTGCCCATTCACTTCCAACAGCTCTGAGTCCCAAGCCTTCAGTTTCAGTTCATTCACCCTGTAGCTAGCTCATCTTTCTAATACCATACAAGAAAAAAAGAGACAAGCAAACAAAAGTCTCCCATCTCTTTCCCCAAGATTTACTTTGCATTTACTTTGGACTCTATCATTGTTTCAAGGTAATTAGTGCTCTAGCACAGTTGTAGTTCCCCAGTCCCATCCAGGTCTATAGGTACAAAACAAATGTTGGAAGGAAGGTTAAGTGATTTGCCCAGCGTTACAGTATATTTAAATGGCAGGATCTTTCTGATTCATCCAATCATGCCATCATTATTATATCCTTCACTACCAAAGACTTGATAGTCCAGAAAAGGCCAGTGAACTTAAGACTACCCTTAATAACTGGAGGTGTGGTTCAATGACAGAGTGCCTAATGAGCATGAGGCCTAGAGTCTAAACCTCAGTGACAATAAAAAGATTTTTTAAATGTCTTATGAAGAAGTAAAAATGATCAATTATATTAACTTTGACCCCTGACTGTAAGACCTTTTAATATTTGGTGTGAACAAACAAAAAAATGCACATAAAGCATTTCAGCTGCACATTTGGTGGTTGTCTTGAGGAAAAATTCACAAATGGTTATTTTAATTTTAAGCCAAACTCTAACTTCTTTCACCAAATACATTTTTTTTGGTGCAACAGTAATTGGGGCTTGAACTCAGGGCAATGTGCTCTCAGTCACTTTCTTGCTCATAGCTACAGCTCTGTTCCTTGATCCATGCCTTCAGTCTGACATTTTGTTGGTTAACTGGAGATGGAGTCTCTTGGACTTTTCTGCCTGGGCTGGCTCAAACCTTGAGCCTCTAGGACTGGACCTCCTCAGTAGCTACAATTACAGGTGTGAGCCACCATCACCTACTTCTTACTCATTTTGTTTTAGAAATAACTATTTTAATAAAAATGTTATTTTACCACAAGTAGGCTCATTGGAAAACAAGTTAATATTAACAAATTAGCATTCATTTTCCTCCTTTCTTACTTCCCAACTGTACTGGGAATACAAGTGTGTACTACCACTACCTCTTCCAGCACAAATGAATTTTGATTTCCACTATGTTTTTGGTTTTTGTTTTATTGCGGTAGTAAGACTTGGGGCTGTCCCTTAGCTTTTTCATTCAAGTCTGGCACTCAACCACTTGAGCCACAGATCACTTCTAGCTTTTTGATGGTTAACCGGAGATAAGAGTCTCTGAGATTTATCTGCCTAAGCTGGCTTTGAATCAAGATCCTCAGATGGGCTGGGAGGTTGGCTCAGTGGTAGAGTGCTTGCCTCGCATGCATGAGGCCCTGGGTTCGATTCCTCAGCACCACATAAGCAGAAAAAAGCCAGAAGTGGTGCTGGGGCTCAAGTGGTAGGGCACTAGCCTTGAGTTGAAGAGCTGAGGGACAGCGCCCAGGCCCAGAGTTCAGCCCCCACAACTGGCAAAAAAAAAAAAAAGGATCCTCAGATGTCAGTCTCCTGGGTGGCTAGGATCACAAGTGTAAGCCACCAGTGCCTGGCTAATTTTCAATAATTTAAGGTAAAGTAAGACATTCAAGTCCTTTGTCCACCTCAGTTTGATACAACAAGATGAAATTCCTTTAGAGTATTACCTCTAGAAAGAACATTAAAAAACTGGTTTTGTTTCATAAAAATTATCTCTAATTTTTCTGAGATTCCAAGAATTACACTCTGCAGTAATGAACAGAAAAATCAAAAATACAGTGGAAATGGGTACTAATTTTGTATATGTGAAAGTCTGATCACACACACAGAAATAAGGTCAAATTAATTACCCTGAAAAAGGCCCATTAATAGTTTGCAGAAGACCCAAACGTTACACAAACCTGTAAGTTATAAAGGAACATTCAGCATGCTAGTCATGATTTTAGGAAATCTGAAAGGGCATGGGACACAGGGCATTACTCACAGGAGAGAGTTTCTGAATAAGGTCATGGGCAACATGGACAAGGTTCTTATCTTCATGGAGACACTTCTGAAACTTTTTGCTCTCCTCATCTTCTAGAAGATCAAAATCAATGGCAGCATCCAGTAAAGCCTGAATTAACCCCTTCCAGGATTTCAGGGCTGGAACCTGAGGTGCAACTGCAGCACTGATGCCTGTTCCAATCACCAGCACAAGTTCTCGGGGCTTCTTAGTTTTTAAGCTTGGAAGCAGCTTCCTGAAAAAGCAAAACATATGAGGATTGGAATCTCCTATAGGTGTGAGAATGTGGAAAGTCTGTGTGATTAGCGCTGTAGTCAGCTGTCAAAGGCAACATGTTTCCCCGCTGTTAACTTTCATAGGTGTGAGGATGACAAAGTACTGGCTTCTGATACTTCTCTAATGGAGCTTAAGCAAAACAAAGGCCAAAGTGCTGTACCATTTGTGCTGGAAAACAAAGTAATAAACTTATTTCTGGAATCCTAAAAAGAAAAAAAAAAAATCTTAAAATCAACTTTTTCTTCATAGTTGTCTCAACCTACGAAAACCCATGCATATTAGGAAAAGGTCCAAATGTATTACAGCTCAGCTTAGTTCCATCAACTAGATCATATTTCAAATCAATATAATATTTCAAAAGACCACCTTTGCTTTGTATTCCAGAGAGAGAGAAAAAAGATCTCCATGCAAATTTAAGTTCCTATTGTTGAGAAATGTGTAACAAGAGAAGAAAGCAAATTAAACATTTTAACTCCAAATTTTGTTAAGCATTACTAACATAAAATTGAGCATGAGACTGATGGAACAATGTTCTAGATATCTTCAGGCAAAAAAGGAAAAAGAGAAAAAAAAAAAGGTCATGAAGATTCTGCAGACCCAGGAGGGGCCTCCCATATCCAAATAAACAAAGGATAGGATCCAACAGTGAGAACACCCCTTTCTCACCACACACACAGCTCTCTCTGAAACACTGATATGAGAAAGCATGGGCAAAGTTTGTACTTCTGTTCCTCACTATTCTTTCTAAAGCATTTGTTTAAAAAGAGTCCCTTCATTTTAATTTCTGCTGGTAGCATGCTTTTTTTCCCCCCAAGAAATTACCTTTTCCATTTCCAAATAATAATTTTCTAACTATTGTACTATTTACTTTTTTCCTCCTAATGCTGGAGATCAAACCCAGGGCCTCAAACATTCTAACCAAGCACTCTACCACTGAGCTACATTCTCAGCCTTTTTGTTTTTAGCTATGCATAGGTATGGATGCTTGAACTGTAATTTTTCCTAATTAAGAATTGCAGCCAGGTGCTGATGGCTCATGCTTGTAATCCTAGATACTCAGGAGGCTGAGATTTGAGGATCAAGGTTTGGAGCTACCCTGGGCAGAAAAGTCTGTGAAAATCTGAATCCCATCAGGAGATGTGAGGGTTCCTCTTCAGAGGAAAATGGAACAAGAGTGAGTTCCTCAATTGTAAAGCCTGGTCATTCTTGATACCCGGAAGAAAACCTATTACCCATCTAGTGTTTTCTCTTAAATGTTAGCAAACAACTATCAGTTGTTTACATTTGAGAAAGAAAAGTTCCTTACCCCAAGAATTACACAAAAAGAAACAAGCAGGTAGAGAGAAATTTGGAAGAAGACAAGGGGGGAAAAACCCCAGTATCTTTACATATATTTTAAGAAATTGTATCCACACAAAAAGACTTTTTAGAAATTAAAAATATAAAGCCAGGAGTGGTTCTCAGGAGGCTGACGCAGGAGGACAGAGAGAGTTTGAGGTCAACCTGAGCTATATAGTGAGATTCTGTCTTAAAAAATCCAAAACAGATATAAAAACAAAAATTGGGGGGGGGGGGAACCGCACAGAAATGAAAAATCCACAAGCTAAAAATAAAGGAGAGAAAGAATTCTAAAATAAGGGATTTAAAAAATTGAACAAAGTGTAAGAAAACTAAAGATGTAATTCAGAAGGTCCAACATCTGAAACACAGTCTACAAAGAGAGAGGAAAAAAATTGTAACGGAAAGTATCCAATATTTAACACAAGACTGTTTCTTCAAAGTGAAATTACTGGTAGCTAGCTTCAAAGAGCTCCAGTGTCTAAATTTGTATGAGGACACATCGTTGTGAAATTTCAGGTTACTGACAATAAGATGATCTTTCAGCTTTACTAAGCAGAGAAAATGAGGTCATATAATTAATACAAAGCACTACTGTGGTTTGGATCTAGGCTGGGAAGGCTTAGTTCCCAAAGCAGCAATGCTCAGGGTTGAGGCTTTTAAGATCATTAGATCACTAAGGCTATGATTTCATCAACACACTACACTGATAGATTAGTCTGAATAGGTAGGATTACAGGTGTGAGCCACTGATGCCTGACTGAAGCAAAACCTTTTTGTTTTGTTGTTGTGGAGCCTGAACTCAGAGCCTGGGCACAGTCTCTGAGCTTTTGCCCTCAAGGCTAGTAGTGCTCTACTACTTTGAGCCACAACTTTGCTTCTGACTTTTTGGTAGTCAACTGGAGATAAGAGTCTCATGGACTTTCTTTCCCACACCAGTTGGCTTTGAATCTCAATCCTCATCTCAGCCTCTTGAGTAGCTAGGATTACAGACATGAGCCACTGGCACTCGGCTCAGTAAAGACTTTTAAAACATATATTACCTTGACAAAATGAAATCCAAGATGAAAATAATTTTTCCAATGCAAGTCAATGTTCATTAGCGAAAGTTCATTATTTTTCTTTACCTCCCACTAATGGTAATTTTTTTATGTTCCTCTGATTCTCTTTCTCTTGTTTACCTGGGCTTTTTGGTGGGGGGTTCGCCATCACTGAAGAATCCAAAAATCTCGTCTATATCAGAGGCCTGGCTCCCTGTAGAAGCCATCCAGTTTCTAAAATAGATTAGACACCATGTACCACGATTAGATCTGTAAGTTATACCATTTGAAATTAGCAATACATTAAATAGTTTTAATAAGCTATATACATTTTTTTGTGGGTCATGGGGCTTGAACTCTGGGCCTGGATACTGTCCCTCAGCTCTTCAGCTCAAGGTTAGCACCCTACCACCTGTGCCACAGCACCACTTCCAGCTTTTTCTCCTGTGGTGCTGAGGAATCGAACCCAGGGCCTCATGCATGCCAGGCAAGCACTCTACCATTGAGCCACCTTCCCAGCCCAGCTATATAAAATTTAAAGGTGTTTTGGCACTGCCCTCTGCTTTACAGAAATGTATTTATTGGTGGGTATTCCAAACTTAAAGAATTAAATCAGTATAAAAGAGGTAACCTCAAATGAAGAGGACTTTGGTGCTCCACGGTGCCATCTTACTGCTTCTGTTTCTGAAGGTCTCCACCAACCTCCCAGCAAAACAACCACATCAATACTCTGTGGCCCTTAAGAAATACCTGTGATCCTCTCATAGGAGATGGGTTTGGGATACTTAGGAGATGAAAACAACCCATGAGTGCTACGAGTGCTAAGAAGTCTCAATTATCCATTTACCCTCAGGTGAAGAAGTCACTGGGTTAAGAATAATCAATACTAGCTTGCTTATTGTTACCAAACAACTGTATCCTCCTAGACAGCTAAACCTGGAGGGGGCATTTAAATCAAGTCACTGTGATAAATGGAAAAGGCTATTAACATTCAAAGATGTAAGAAAAAATGGCCAATTAGGTTCAAGCACTGGAATAACAAAAATTATTACAAAGAACTGTTTGTTTGAAACCTTAATAAACTTGCCAAATCTAAGAACTGATAATAGCAATAATATTTTAAGCATACACCATGCAGAAGACAATACACAGAGTTTGGGGTATTTTATCATTTTCCAATATCAATGTTCAGGAAGAACAAAATCATTAATAATCATTGCAGGTTTACTGTTAGAAAACTTTTTGAAAGCCCGGTGCCAGTGGCAGATACCTATAATCCTAGCTACTCAGGAGGCTGAGATCTGAGGATCGTGGTTCAAAGACAGCCCGGGCAGGAAAATCCATGAGACTCACATCTCCAATAAACTACTCAGAAAAGGCAGGAAATGGCACGCTATGGTTCAAGTGGTAGAGTGCTAGCCTTGAGTAAAAAGAAGCTCATGAACAGTACTCAGGTCTTGAGTTCAAGCTCTAGAACTGACAAAAAAAAAGTTTTTGAAAAAGTTTGCCTAATTAATTTTTTTCTGGTAAGCAGAAGACTCAGTTCCTTACTGTATATCCTATCTCATATAATAGAACCGTTCTTTGAAATTGTAAGTATTTGGAAAATAAGATTCATAAAATCATAAGCATTAGGAAATGAACGCTCTCTGGTCCAATATTTGACTAGCAATCTTGGGGGAGAAAGCTGGGCCTCATGAAACACAAGCAATTTTAATGATTTAACTCTATCATATGCATGCTTGTTAAAAGCAGACTGTAGATTCTTGCAAATGAAGTTGATTATTTTTTTTTTAGCCCAGCACTGGTGGCTCACGACTGTAATCCTAGCTACTCAGGGGGCTGAGATCTGAGTATCGCAGTTCAAAGCCAAGGGGGGCAGGAAAGTCCATGAGATTCTTATCCCCAATAAACCACCAGAAAACTGGAAGTGGCGCTGTGGCCCAGAGTTCAAGCCCCATGACCGACAAAAAAAAAAAAAAAAAAAAGTTGATTTTCTAGAAAGCACATTTAGTATATATGCTAAAATATTGAACCAGAAGCTCCAGAGGATTTGTTTGTAAGTGGGAATTGAGCTCAGGGCTTAGGGCCCCCATCTTGAGCACTGTCCTCCATTCCTTTGCTTTCTGCCTGCTTTCAGACAGTCTTGCGCTTTTGCTTGGGATGGCCTCACATGATCCTTCTACCTCCGTTCTCTGCGTTCAGAGTAGCAGAGATTACAGATGTGTACCACTGAGCCAAGCTCCAGGAGATCTTACTACATCAAAAAGGAAACACCTGAATAAAAGGCAGTTTTTCTAGAGTCCATCTACTTTGGTATAAATATACTATTAATACTCAATAAGTAGTCAAATATGCCATCACACCATTCTTCCTTTAAGTGTATGTATCACTGTAGTCGAATAGCTTTCAGTTTGGTAATTCCAGCAAACAGCATTAGTCATCACTAAAATACTTTCATTAAATTTTAATTTATATGAAGTAATTTCTCACTTATAAGTTTATGTTCTAGGGCTGGGAAGGTGGCTCAGTGGTAGAGCACTCGTCTTGCATGCTTAAGGCCCTGGGTTCGATTCCTCAGCACCACATAAGCAGGAAAAAAAAGCCGGAAGTGGCGCTGTGGTTCAAGTGGTAGAGTGCTACCTTGAGCTGAAGAGCTGAGGGACAGTACCCAGGCCCAGAGTTCAGGCCCCACGTCCGGACCCCAAAAAAAAAAAAGTTTATGTTCTAAATATACCTTACTTATGTAACTATAACCCCTCTATACATCACCTTGACAAAAAAAAGTTTATGTTCTCAAAGGAAGACTAGTGATAAAAGTATGGTTAATAGATCAATTAATCAGTTTTAGGATATTATTTAGAGCTACATTAGGAAAAGCTTACACAATGTAACTAAATTATACCTAGGTAAAAATACCATGTGGGAAACATAAAAGAAAAATGTAAAGGAACATTAATCTTAATTTTGAAGAAAGGTATTTTCAGAATTTAGTGCTCAATTATTAAACCAGTTTGTTCCAAAACCTTTTTTATAGTACTTACCACATACCACACATTATTTATAAGTATTTGCTCCTTTATTTTCTTTAACTTTATTAGGAACTATGAGTTGGCCACCTGTACCCTCAAAATCCAAAATCTGAAACATGCCGATCAGTGTCAAGATGCCAAGAGTGGAAAATTTCACACTTAATCTCATGTGACTGATTATAGCAAGGTGCAGGTGCACTGAAAGTATTTTATGACACACAAACTAATTTTGTGTGAGATAACGTGTGTGTGTGTGTATTCCAAAATCCAAGAAAAGTTGAAACCTGCAACACTTCTGACCTCAAGCATTTTAGATAAGGGATTCTCAGCCTGTATTATGACACTATTTTACAGATGAGAAAACTGAGACACTGGCATACTTAGTAGTCCTGAATTCAAACCATGAAAAACCTTCCTTGCCAAGACCATGCTCTTAGTTACACTGTTACTAAAAATATTCTTAAATGTTAGCTTTTCGGTTAAAAAAAACAAACTTCAAAACTATCAAAAGCATATGTATACACAGAGCAGTAACATTCTACTAAAGCAGATTTACTTGAAATCAATCTACACACTGCTTAACTCATGACTAGGTCTTAATTAGGCACTACCAGGCAATCCCTCATTCAGAAAGCTAAGTGAACGAACCTACTTTCTCTGGTGGCAAGCACTGTGCTATGGACTTATTCTTTTTTTCTTTTCAGTCGATCAAGGGCCTGAACTCTGGGCCTGGGCGCTGTCCCTCAGCTCTTCAGCTCAAGGCTAGTGCTTTACACGTGAGCCACAGCACCACTTCGGCCTTTTCTGCTTATGTGGTGCTGAGGAATCGAACCAGGGCCTCATGCATGCAAGGCAAGCACTCCACCACTGAGCCACCTTCCCAGCCTTGCTATGGACTTCTCACCTGAACTCTAGATGCATTTTATTATTTTCTCCTGGGAAATATGCCTAATCATTTTTGTTGGATTCTATCTCTGACTAGTGGTCAAAACTTGATGACTAATCTTGAATACTAAACTTCCTGCTTTTTATTTACTATAGTGTCTACTGTTCTGAAAGCCCACTGAACCCACTATAATTTAAGAAAATTGCATAAGTACAACAGCTCCTGTCTGGAATGTTCTGTTACTTAGGAACGGATTGAGAAGTAATTCTCTCTGCCCACATAATACGTCACTTTATAACCATTCTGTTTTCTCATAGACAAAGGATGTCTCACATACTATCTTACATGTACATACATCAAATAAATCATGTTTTATTCCTGCTAGAGTAGTGTTTTGGGGACACCCCCTCAAACACACACATTGGTGTTTACCGTAAAGGATACACAGAATTGCTAAAGAGCTTCACAGACAATTGTGGAGACCTAACAGAATTCTTAACTTGTATCAACTAGCTCACATGTAAATTCCCTCACATGATCACTACGGAGGTTTCATTTCAGTAGGACTTGCTCTGTAGAACAGAAGCAGAAAATCTTCTGCCACAGGAAAACAAAGGCATTACCTGTGGCAGTATCTTTATTATGACTACTACGCCACGGAGAAATCCCTCAATGCTAACAGTACCACAAAATTAAAGTCAAATACTCAGTAAATGCTATAATCTCATTAACAAAAAAAAAATTTAAGGCTAAAATCTTCATGCAAGAAACAGCACATACTTTAAAACCTGTCAGTGTAGCAGGAAATATTATACTAAAACAAAATCAAAGTGAGTCTCCTAGGAAAATCCAACAAGAAACAAAGGAAAGGGTCAAGAGAAAAATCTACACATATAGAGGACCTGCGATCTGAAACCATCAGAGATGGCAGCAGCTCTTGCTTCCAAGGCATCTTCATGCTAGCACAGAGGGCAAAATTTCGCTCTTCTCTCTACGTGAGAATCAGAGAGGTCTCCCAGACGTTTTCCCCATTCTGATGGATGTCTCTGTCTTGGGCATCCAGTGTACAGTATCCAGCTCAAGCAAGTAGCATGCCAGAAGGAACTCGGAATAATATACTGTAGTAGACTGCCAGATAGAAAAAAAAAATCACATAGAAAAGTTCTAATGTTTTTAGCATTTTTGCTAGGAAATAGATCTACACATGCTTGAAAGGGTGGTATATTTCTGGCTTCAAAAAAGGTTAGTTGTGGACTGGAGGAATGGATCACATTATGCTTGCCGAGCAAGTATAAGGT
The DNA here is from genome assembly GCF_000151885.1 of Dipodomys ordii. Taxonomy (NCBI): domain Eukaryota; kingdom Metazoa; phylum Chordata; class Mammalia; order Rodentia; family Heteromyidae; genus Dipodomys; species Dipodomys ordii. Next base: position 9,973,865 of record NW_012267226.1, read on the forward strand.
CCTGAGTTCAGTCCTCAGTACCACTAAAAAAAATTAGAAAACAAACCAACAAAACAGTTAATATTTATCTATAGCAAGCTTCTATTTAAAAAACAAAACAGTAACTGGAATGGCTTATTTCTCTGGCTCACATCTGTAATCCTAGCTACTCAGGAGGCTGAGATATGAGGATCATGGTTGGAGGCCAGCCTAGGCAGGAAAGTCCGTGAGACTCATCTTCAACTACTCAGAAAAAGCTGCAGCTCAAGTGGTACAGTGATAGATCTGTGGCTTAGGAACAGTGAGTGCCCAGGCCATGAGTTCAAGCCCTAGGACCAAAAAAAAAAAAAAAAAAAAAACACCATCACAAAGGCTTATTTCTCTAGCATAAAGATAGAAAAGGTTTTTTTTTTTTATTTTTATCTTTTTAAGGATAGTCATCCTGGAGCTGGGAAGGTGGCTCAGTGGTAGAGCGCTTGCCTTGCATGCATGAGGCCCTGGGTTCGATTCCTCAGCACCACATAAGCAAAAAGAAAAAAGCCAGAAGTGGCACTGTGGCTCAAGTGGTAGAGCGCTAGCCTTGAGCTGAAGAGCTAAGGGACAGTACCCAGGCCCAGAGTTCAGGCCCCATGACCGGATCCCCCCCCCCAAAAAGGATAGTCATTCTATGACTTGGCAGCCAAACCCCTCTATAACTGTGGTTTCTGAATTAATGTCAACACATCTGATTTTTAGCAGCTGTGGAGAAAGGAAAAGCTATCCTGTATACATTATCCTGTATAAGGAGAATACTCCACAGCTTGATGGAAGTGAAGAAACTGAATAAAGTACCTTGTTTGAATGAATTCACTTTATGTTGTACATTGCAGCTTTTGCTGTCAGTGCATAAAGCAAGCTTAGCATTTTCTCCTTTGAAATCACACACAGAGATAGGAATTATGTCTGGCTGTGCAAGGATTTGATTACTTTGTGCATCCCGTGCTTGAAATATTTCCTTGACTGATGGTTAACTTACTGGACTCCTCTACTTTTATCTTTAAGGGTGCCTGACACCTTTGAGCTTCTATGAGATAATATCTATCTAAATCTATTACTTGAAAAGTTACTTTAACATAAGTTACTGGTAAAATGTCATACTGATGTCATTGACTCTTCCAGTTTGCCAGCAAACTACTTACATGTCTCAACACCTATATATCTCATCTATTTCTGATGAGAAGAATCTCACCATAAGTATGGTTTCAGAAAGACACAAAAGGGGGCTGGGAAGGTGGCTCAGTGGTAGAGCGCTTGCCTTGCATGCCTGAGGCTCTGGGTTTGATTCCTCAGCACCACATAAGCAAAAAGAAAAAATACAGAAGTGGCGCTGTGGCTCAAGTGGTAGAGCGCTAGCCTTGAGCTGAAGAGCTGAGGGACAGCACCCAGGCCCAGAGTTCAGGCCCCATGATCCGACCCCCCCCCCAAAATAAATGCAGAAAGACACAAAAAAACTGAAAAGTAGAGCCCAAATTCTAGTAGGCCATTGAATGAAAGTACCCAAATAAGTTATACTGATATTCTGCGATCAGAAGCTCAGATGTTGCTTCTATGGATCATTTTCAATTATAAAGCAAATGTAACATATCACATAGAAGGAACAAAACTGGAAGAAATAATGGATCTTCCAGATGAAAAGCTGGTAACTGGAGAGGTTAGTGTTACTGTGCAAAGAATGACAACTTCTTTGTTATTGCTTTCCCTTCTGCAAAGCTTCTGATAAGGGATATCCTGAAAATAAAAAAAAAAAAACAACACATGTTGCTAAGGAAGGAAACTAAAAATACTGATCCAAAATATTTTCTGTGTACCAAGTAGTAGAAAAGAAAGGAAAAAAGTGTGTGAAAAGAGAAATATCCTGTTACTGCTTTTAATATAGCAAAGACCATTAGAGGTGATTTTTATTATTTATTTTTGGTCAGTTATGGGGCTTGAACTCTGGGCCTGGGCGCTGTCCCTCAGTTCTTCAGCTCAAGGCTAGTGCTCTACCAGTAGAGCCACAGCACCACTTTCAGTTTTCTGAGATTTATTAGGTTTATTGGAGATAAGAGTCTCACAAACTTTCCTGCCCAGGGCAAGCTTTGAACTGTAATCCTCAGATCTCAGCCTCCTGAGTAGCTAGGATTACAGGTGTGAGTCACCAGTGCCTGGCTCGATTTTAGTTTTTAAATGGATCAAATGGGAAAGCTGTGCACACAAGTAAATCAACATTCAGACTAGCATTTTTCATGTATGACAATCTGACTGAGCAGGCAAAAGTAGGACTTCAGACTTGAGGCTTCAAGACCAGCATCTGGCACAAACTGAACATTTGACATATAAATCACTTTATTTTGGTAACTCAGGTTTCATGTATCTCCAATAGAAACTGATTTTTAAGGGTGGATTCTTAAAAGAACATTATCTGGCCAAAGACTCAAGGACATTAGTAGTTTGCTAAGAGAACAGAGTTTTTGTTTGGTTTTGTTGTTGGTTTTAGAGACTAGGTTTCACTATGTAGACAAGGCTGACCTGAATCATCTTGCCTTTGCCTCCACCATGTCCAGTGAAGACAGTTTTTCTTCTCTTACCAATCCATCTGAAATACTTTACAATGAGAGAAAAAGAAAAGCTTACTGAACAGCCATAAATATCAAGACACTAACTGGGTTACGTAATGGTTTAAAATCCATTCCATGGTTTCTCAGGATGTTTAATAAATTATTATTATTATTATTTTTTTGGTAAGTCATGGGGCTTGAACTCAGCCTGGGCGCTGTCCCTGAGCTCTTCAGCTCAAGGCTAGCGCTCTACCACCTGAGCCACAGCACCACTTCCAGTTTTCTGGTGATTAACTGGAGATAAGTCTCACACTTTTGCCGGGGTTGGCTTTGAACCAGGATCCTCAGATCTCAGCCTCCTCAGTATCTAGGATTAAAGGTGTGGATCACCAGCTTAAATTCCTTTTCCTGGCTATAAAACCAGGCATCATACAGCATCAGCCACCACTGGTCCTCAGTCTTTCTCCTGATCTCTCTCCTTCCTCACTAGGTTCAGTTCAAATGTTACCTTAGTAGGCTGAGGTTTCCTCCCTCTTCACCTAAAGCACCAAACCTGTATTTTAACACTTTATTTGCAAGCATATCTCAACAGTTGTAGTAGTTATTGGCCTCTCCCATAAGAAAAAGAGCTCTTTTAGGGCAAGTACAGTATCTGTTTTACTGACAATCCTAGCCCAGTTTCTATTACACAGTGAGCAAATGTTTACACAGCACAGTAAATGTTAAAGTGTTTGCTGATTCAATGAAGGTGCATCCACCATGAATTAAATCTAAGAGATCAATTGGTATGTCTAATTTTCTGAGCTGTTAAACATCAGGAAGGACAGTTTTACCATTTTCTTTCATATCAAATATGTTCCACAGCAGACACCCCACTCACCTGTTTGAAGCAAATGGTTATCCACACACATAAATTCGCACATCTCCTTTGGAGGAGTCTCCTTTATCTTTTTGTTTTCCCCTTCCCAACTACCTGGGGCAAAACTAAGGTCACAGAGGACTAGTGTTGAAAGTCTACCAATGTGCTTTTAGAAAACAAAGCTATATGCATTTAAATCAGTCCACTTCCAATTTGTGGTTTTCCTATGGTCTGACCTTGATATAGTCTATGTTTACAGAGTTTAAAATGACAGGAATCACATTAGTCACAAGTTGTCGAACTTCCATGTTCAAAGACCTTTACATGTTAGGCACTGTTAGGAATATTAAAATTATTGCATACAATTCATCTCCTCAAATATTACACAGGATTTCTACTATGGCTCAACTATTCAGAAACATCCACTCTCTGACAAAATAGACTCCATTATCATTGTACATGAAAACATCCTGGATAAGGCAACCCAAGCGCACAGATGGTAAGCAGTTTGCTAGAGGTCACCTGGCTAATACAAGGAAGACAGGGGACTCTGAGTAGAGAGTCTACCTTGTTAAGATACAATGTGTCTTACCAAAGATGAGCAAGAGAAGGTCTATATCCTTATCAAGTTTATGTTTTTAGGGGCAACTACTATAAACAAGTACGAGTTATATAACAAGTCTGTACCAAGTTTAGCAAGCACACAGGAGATACTGAGGAGATAACACCTGTGCTGGAGGTAGATCAAGGAAAGCCTGGAGATAATGAAACCCTAAAGGCAAAATTCAACAAAGCGTAGGTATTTATCTTCTAGCAACTTGATTCCATCTCACCGTTTCCTGGTTTCCCTTACACTTCTCTAAGCAGAAGATCTCTTCTGTCCATCGCCTACAGTAGAGGGTTCAAGAGGTTCTTCCTCCCCCTTCCCTTCACTCACTTCTTCCCTTCCCCTCCTCATCACTCCTAGGGTCAGAAATACCAAATATGAGGTAGCGACTCATTCTTAACTCAGCCTTGAAAGAGGGCAAGGAACAAGTCACTGTGGCAAGATATATCCAGGCAGACAATAACAGACACAAAGCTGGAGGAACTGAAGCCAATGCAGAAAACAGAGGAAATCTAAAGAATTACAGTGGGCCTGTCACATCCATGCAACTAGAAGGGACATTAAAAAAAAAAGTAATTGAAAAAGGATGGGAGAAAAGTGAAAACAAAAGGACATGAATGAGAGAACCAAAGAAAGATTCACAAGATGGTACACCCCATGAAGCCACAGAACAACAGGGATTGCACATATCCTCATCGTTTCCAGGGAGGGAGAAAAGAAAACACTTCTAACAAGGTCACATAAAAAGGAAAGGATCTGAACCACTAAGTCTGTAGAGCAATTAAAAAATAACAGGAGACAGAAAAGCAACATTTTAACATTCTCAGGGCAAATCATCTCAAACCTTCAATTCTAAAAGCACCAAAATCATCAAACAAGTATCTATGTAAAACAGTCATTGAAATGACTGTCAGAAAATTAAGTGCTTCAAGAACACAGGAGAGACTCCATGCCACGTGTGTCCTGCGTCCTGTCTCCTGGCTCATCTCCAGTCATCATGGTGTCCCAATTCAGCTCTCCATTGAAGCTGAACTGGTTTGTTGGTATTTTCTTTCTTCTCTAGCCTGTTTCCTAGCTGCATTATGTGTATTTGGGGTCTGCAGGCCTTTGTAACACCTGGCTGCCTGCAGCCTGCTAACTGTATAATAAAGACTCCAATATTCCAATCTTTAAAAAAAAAAAAAAGAATGCATAAGAGCAGTGGCAAAGACAGGAGGAAACGGCCCAGCTCAAAGGAACGAACAAACAGGTGATACATCAACAGCTGAGCTTACACAAAAATGTTACTGATAAGACTAACCAGTATATTGGCACATTTGGAAAAAAGTTAATAGTAAGTGCATGAAAAACAGGCACAGGGCTGGGAAGTTGGCTCAGTGGTAGAGTGCTTGCCTTGCATGCATGAGGCCCTGGGTTCGATTCCTCAGCACCACATAAGCAGAAAAAAAAAAGCCGGAAGTGGCACTGTGGCTCAAGTGGTAGAGCACTAGCCTTGAGCTGAAGAGCTGAGGGACAGCAGCCAGGCCCAGAGTTCAGGCCCCACGACCGGACCCCCCCCCCAAAAAAAAAACAAAACAGGCACAGACTAACCTAAACACAAGAAGACAGCTGGAAGAATCATATGGCTCAACAGCAACACTGTTTGGCACAAGTCTGATGACATAAATGCTGCCTGTTTTAGCCAAAGATTACAATATAACTATGTGAGGGAAGGACAGGGAAGTGGTGAAGCAGACAAACACACAGGACCTCTATAAACCTAACACTGGACGAAGAGGAAACAAAGTATACAAATGAGTCTAAATACAAAGTTTATACCAGAGGAAAATAACTGAGTGGTTGCTTCTAAAGAAGGAAGGGCAGAGGGAACTTTATTCATTATAAGCTTTTCAGTTCTATTTGGCTTTTATTTTTGAATTTTTTAAAATTTTATTTAAGATGCTGTACAGAGGGAAGAAATGTTTTTATCGATACCTGTTAACTCCAAAATCAAGAGATTGAGTCGTAAATGCAAGCAAGACAAGCACTTACAGTAATGACACCATTGTTGAAAAGCTTAAGAATATAAAATGTCAATGAGATATCTTCAGGGAGAAGGAATGGGATTTAATTTTATTACTTGTTGGGATATTTCTTAAATTATTTCTTTTTTTATTGTGAAAATACTGTACAGAGGGGTTACAATTACAAGGGCAGGATAATGAGTACATTTCTT
>NW_012267226.1:9980752-10021441 GCF_000151885.1 Dipodomys ordii
GACCAGACCCCCCCCAAAACACACACACACACACACACACACACACACACACACACACACACACACACACACACACACACAGAACAAAAAACCCAAAACAACAATAACAAAATCCCAAGCATGGCAAGAGTCACACTCACACACACACACACACACAGAACAAAAAACCCAAAACAACAATAACAAAATCCCAAGCATGGCAAGAGTCACACACACACACACACACACACACACACACACGCACACACACACAGAACAAAAAACCCAAAACAACAATAACAAAATCCCAAGCATGGGAAGAGTGTTTCCCATCTTTTAAAACTGCTATTCACATACTTTTAGAAAGGCAACTATGTAAGACCAAGTATGATCTTTAAATATAAATTAGCATAAACACAAAACAGATTAGAGACTGATTTACAAAAATAACCAACAGTGCAATTTTTCTTTATAGTTAAGATGAATGTGTGGCAATGCTTTGAATGTGCAAAGGTGACCTTCCTGATGGTAACATAGGTCTCATATAGTGATGGAACTCTTCAGCCTTTGATACTGCCAGGTGGGGACTGTGTAGGGTCAGCTGGTCTCTGTGGGCCATTTCCAGCTTTCTCAATAATATAGCAATTATCTCTACTTGTGTCATGAAATAAGTCTAGAAAACATTGTCTTCAATTGTCTTTACTCAAAAGCGGAGTGAAATTATGAGAGGCAATAGTACAATGGAGTCATTTAAAAATGTTGTTACCAAATAAAACCTAATATCCATGTTACAGGTCTATACTACTATAGGTCTACTCTACTGTTTTCTGATATTTTTTCTCCCTCTTCCTCCACCCCACCCAGAGATTAAAACCAAGATCTCATATGTGCTAACTATATAACCCACCTCCAAGCTGAACCCTTAATTCCCACATATTATTTATCTATTTGCATCCCTCCCATGCCTCTCTTAGGATATCTTAAGCCTAATAACAATACCACTCAACCTAGTAAATTATTGTGGGAGAACAACAAGAGAGGGGGTAATAATGCTTGACAAGAAATGTAGTCATTGCCTTACTCATGTAACTATAACCCCTGTGGTACAGCATATTTACAATAAAACAAATTCTAAACATAGTACTATCTTTGGTATAAAGTTAAGTTTGGGGACAGCAGAAGAATCCATATTCTCTGTGCAAGAGCTAAATGCATTCAAGGTAAATGTCAAACTGTGCACCAGTGACTCATTACTATGATCTTAGCTATTTCAGAGGCTGAGACCTGAGGACCATGGTTCAAAGCCAGCCAGGCAGGAGAAAAAAAAATCCATGAGATTCTTACCGCTAATTAGCAACATGATGGCAGTAAAAGCATGGTTCAAATGTAGACCACCAGCCTTGAGCAAAAAAGCCAAGTCAGACCATAAAGCTGGGAGTTCAAACTCCAGTAATCAGCAAGGTAAGTATCAAATTCCACTTGTTAAAAATCAAAACCAAAGTACTGAATAAATGTTCAATGAAAAATCTTCATAGAACAAAAGCCAAAATCGTAAAGACCAGCTGTTAAATGGCCAAAACACTGAAACTCAAATGTTCTGTTCCAGTTTGTAGCAGCTGAAATGGGACTAGTCCCCAGCCTTCCTGGCTCCTCAAGGACTCCTTCAGAGTCTGCTAATTGCTCCTTTCAGTCTCTCTAAAACCATAAAACAATGTACTTCCTGCTCTTCAGGGAAACAGGATCTCTGGCTAATCTTAAACTAGCAAATCATTTCTTGAGGAGCCACAATTTAATTGTATGTGATTAATCAACATCAAATTTATGATAGTGAAATTCATGTTCCTTTATTATCTAGTCCTTGTTTACATTTGTGAAATAATATGGCAACTTTTTCTGTGTCCTGACACTGAGTAGGAAATACCCTTAAGAACAAACTATCACATTTTTCATTAAATAGTTATTTTGGGGACAAATATTGTGACACATCAAAAAATAAGCTACATTTGAACGCACAATGAAGAATCACTAACAGAATTTCATTCCTTGTATGAGAAAATGGTTCAGACAAGAGGTGTTACCACCCAGAAAGACAATGTGAGTTTGGTAAGAAAACTGAAAGCCTAAAATAGCGTCAAATGAATGAGGAGATGGAGGAAGCAATATACAGATTAAAAAAGGAAATACAGGATATTTGCCTAAATTCTTATACTCAGAGCAGCTGTACTTCAAACCAGGAAATGCCTATATTCATTGGCAAAACTTAGGGAAGTTGTAGCTTCAACTTCCACATTAACTAGCACCATATAGTGATAACAAATACAAACTTGAATTCTTTAAATTCATTTTACAAGTTTTAACAAGAAAAACCTTAAAAAAAAAAAAGAAAAAAAGGAGGCAACCTATGTTTTTATTTTTAGGCAGTATAATGTGCACCTTGAGTTAACCTGAAACCCAAGCAGAGACGTTCTGCATGCTATAGAAGGTCTGTTCTGTAAGAAAAAATGTTTCTTGAATGATGTGAAGAAAAATGAAACTAGTTCTCCCAGCATTCCCCCCTCTCCCATGAAAGTCCTGTGCCCCAAAAGTTGTTTTTTTGGTTTTTTTTGGGTCAGTCATGGGGCCTGAACTCTGGGCCTGGGTGCTGTCCTTCAGCTCTTCAGCTCAAGGCTGGCACTCAACTACTTGAGCCACAGCGCCACTTCTGGCTTTCTGAGTGGTTTATTGGCGAAGAGTCTTTCCTGCCTGGGCTTTCTTTGAAATCTCAGCCTCCAGAGTAGCTGGGATTACAGGCATGAGCACCCAGCCCAAAATGGTTTTAATTAATGAAATGCTATCAATTCACATCCTAGTGTCCAAATTTCAGAATTCTTAGATTTCAGAATTCTTCATTTAACTAGGTAGCAAGTGATGATTAACAATTTAGTGAAATTATAACCTGGGTCTGGAGCATATTAGCAGAAAGTAATAATTATTTTATGCTGAAATAGCACTACGCCCTATTATCTGCAGGGGAGGCAAATCACCACCACCACCACACATACATACACACACACACACACTGCAGGCACACATATGTGCACATACATACACATGCACACAAGAAACACAGGTGTTTTCCAAATTCTCTTGGAATTATTTTCATTTCTATTCAAATCACCTATCATATTAAAGAAATACACAAGTCTTCTCACTCTTCACATTCATTTTTGCTTAACTTTATTCTTCAGGTGAAAAACTGACAGAAATATGATAACTCAAAAAGTGCAGAAACACCTCACACATCTCTGAGGCCCTGTAGCAATCTAACAAATATTTGCTGAGCTTACTACTTATGTCAGAGGATTAACAAAAAAAAAATTTCTCGGGGCTGGGAAGGTGGCTCAGTGATAGAGCGCTTGCCTTGCATGCCTGAGGCCCTGGGTTTGATTCCTCAGCACCACATAAGCACAAAGAAAAAAGCCGGAAGTGGCGCTGTGGCTCAAGTGGTAGAACGCTAGCCTTGAGCTGAAGAGCTGAGGGACAGCGCCCAGGCCCAGAGTTCAGGCCCCACGACCGGAGCCCCCTTCCCCCCCAAAAAAAAATTGTCCAAAGGACTTACAGATCGACTGCAGCAATGTTCCAAACTGGCCAGCAACATTTATACTCAATTTAAATTCAAAGAATAGTACCTTGCAAGGTGGAGAAAAAAAACGACTACTGAATGGACATGGCCTCATTAATGATCACCAAGATGGCAGCATCCCAGCAGGTTTTCCTGATTCCAAACCCTTTCCTTTTTAATCCATCTTGCCTGGGACTGCCAAAACTCATTCTTAGATTTCCACTTTCCAGGAATCTCCCAAGAAGCCTCAAAGACTCCCAGCCACCCACCTATCACATGTAACTCATACTCTTGGACCTGAAGTCGTATTCAGACGAGCTCCACCAGTCTCATGCTCCTCGTGGCTGTCCTCTCTTTGGGAGGAGTCGGCCCAAATGTAATTCAACTACTTGCTCGCATGCCCCAGGCATGGACATGTCAGGTCCATCAGTTTTCCAGACACTCGTAAAGGACGAGCTCTTAGCTTTCTTCACCAGTGGCACGTTCATCCCAAGGTATTCTTATAACGATTACCAACCCAAACAGATGTTCGCATTCCTGACCGACCTCTGGAGAAACCAGAGGGATCGCTTTAGTTCAGGCGTGGGAGTCCCACCAGCACCTCTCGCAAGAGGTGGGACACAGGGTTTGGGACAGCTGCAAACTACAGACGGGGGGAAAAATAAAGGAAGCAAAAGGGAAAGGGAAGTCCTTTGGGAGGAGAAGCCGTGGGAGAGGAGACTCCAGGAAACGAATTCCTGAGGGAGGACAGAAGCAATGCACGGTGCGTGCGCCTCTGTCTCCCGTTTCTCTCGCTCGCTCGCTCTCTCTACGTGGGAATTAGGGGCTGGGGACTCCGGACCAAGAAAGCGACGACCATTCTAGGGAGGGGAGGGGGAGACAGGTTTCAACGCGAAACAAAGAGATCGGGGGTCGGGAGGTGAGGGACGGAGGCTGGAGATCCGGGCATCTCCGGAGGGGACTCGCCGCTCCCCTCGGGGACCGGCGGCGGACGTGGTTGCCAGGAGGGACGAGGTCGGTTCCCGGGCAGGAAAGCTCCGGGGCGAGCGAGCGAGCGTCCCCGGGGCTCCGCTTCACGGAGGGCGCGGGGGCGGGGAGGTGTTTTTGAGTGAGGACGCACCCCCAGAATGGGAGAATCGCTCCCCAGGATAGTGTTCTCCACGAATGAAAACCCTAAGGATGCGGAGAACACTGAGGAATCGGCATTTACCAACCCCGGTCCGGCTTCCCCACACACTCACCGCGTCTCTTCCAAACGCCACCGCTCCAGCTGCAGCTACCGGCCGGCGCAGCCGCACTGAGCGCGCACCGCCCACGTGACGCGACGGCCCCGCCCTCCTCGCACCACGTGACCCGCCACAGCCCGCCCGCTAGCTCCTCCCACACGTCACTCTTCTCCACGTGGTCCGGTCTGGTCCCCGCCTTGTTAGAAAGATGGCGGCTCCATGCTGTAGTGTGCCTGCCTTCTGGGTCCTGGGCACGAATAAGCGTTTAGGGGGTCTCTTGACGCTCATCTCTAAGTCATTTTGTTCCGCGGCTACTGCCTCTAGGCCTCTGAGCGCTCAGAAGTTAGCAGAGAAGCTTCGAGCCCAGAAACAGGAGCAAAAGAAGCAAAAGCTGCCGGTAAGCATGGAAGGACTACAAGTCCCAGGAGGCAGTGCGCGCACCGGCTCTCCAGACCAGGGGGGTGCGGCGGAGGACCCTTGACCCCGAGTCAAGTCACTGTCGGGTGTGAGGGTATCTGGTGTGGCGGTAGTGTGGGGGTACGCTGTGTTCCTTTGGGCTGGGTCTGCTTCTCTCGGGCTGAGACACACAGCGGCCGCCTTGGTGGAAGGTAAAGATGCATTCCTGCCCGCGCCTTGTTGAAGGTCTTCTTCCCTGCTCGCCCTCGGTCCACACGTCCTCACCAGGCATTGCTCACGCTCTTTCCTCTCCCTCTTTGTTGGTTGTGTACTGAGGCTTGAACGCAGGGCCTGGGCTCTGTCCCTCCACTTTTCCACTCGAGGCTGGCGCTCTGCACCACTTGAGCCACACCTCTGTCTGGCTTTTTGCTGGTTAATTCGAGATAAAAAGTCTCACGGACTTTTCTGCCCAGACTAGCTTGAAATCGATTCTCACATCTCAGCCTCCTGAGTAGTTAGGATAGCAGGCGGGAGCCATTGATGCCCAGTTCCTTCTCTTCTCTTTAGGTACCTAAAAACCCTGTTCAGCGGAGGGTGCAAGAGCTGGTGCGATTCACGCAGCAGCTGCAGCGAGTTCATCCCAACGTGCTTGCCAAGGCACTGACTCGCGGGATTCTCTACCAAGACAAGGACCTCGTGGTCATCAATAAGCCTTATGGTCTCCCTGTTCACGGTATGGAGCATGTGGGAAAAGGAGGGACTTGCTGATTTCTCTTACAGCCAGGAGCACTGTGAAACATTACACGGGAAACCCTCTTGCATTCAGATCAGACCTTGGCCAAGTTTTGTTCTATGTCAGGGAACTGTAGAGGATACAGACTTAAGTATCCAGTGTCTTATAAACTACCCACAGCAGGGATATGCAGAATGTGTGGGTGCACGCCCCCCTCCCCACTCCCAGGGATTGCTGAAGAGGAATACCAGAGCTGTGTGGTGCTAGTCTTCTGGTTGTTTTCCACCAAAACTGGGAAAGAGAGCCAAGTGTATTGGTGGATGTACCAGTTGCTTGCACTTGTAGTTGCACCTGTAATTCCAGGGCCTCCAGAGGCTGAGGCTGAGGAGGATTAGGAGCTCCAGGGTAGTCTGGGCAACAGTGAAACCCCATTTCAAAAAGAGGAAAAACACGGGCTAGGAATGTGGCTTAGTGGTAGAGTGCTTGCCTGCTGTGCATGAAGCCCTTGGTCAATTCCTCAGTACTTCATAAATGGAAAAGGCCAGAAGTGGTACTGTGGCTCAAGTGGTAGAATACTAGCCTGGAGCAAAAGAAGTTCAGGGACAGCACCCAGGCCCTGAGTTCAATCCCCAAGACTGGCAAAAATAAAAATAATAAGAGGCTGGCTCATGCCTGTAATCCCACCTACTCAGGAGGCTGAGATCTGAGGATCCCTGTTCAAAGCCAGCCTGGGCAGGAAAGTCTGTGAGGCTCTTATTTTCAATAAACCACCAAAAAACTGGAAGTGGCTCTGTGGCTCAAGTGGCAGAGCACTTGCCTTGAGCTGAAGAGCTAAGGGACAGTGCCCAGACCCACAGTTCAAACCCCATGACCAACAACAACAACAACAAAAAAGGAAGAACATCCTAACAAAAACACCAAAAAAACCCAACAATTGGGAAAGAGGAAATCATATACAAGATTTTAAAAAAAGATGTGTGGTGTGTTGTAGTATATCTAACATAAAACCCTATAGTCTGTGGAACTTAATGGACATTCACATGCCACTGAATAAATATTGAATGTAATAATAAGGGACAGCTGAAGTGAGTTAGAAAAAAACTGATATACTTCATGAAACACTTGTAGGAGAAGACATAATTTATCTAGAATAAATATTTTAATTGCTCTTTTGGGGGAGGTGTAGAGATGGTGGTTCAGAGAATTAAAGCAGACATTGTTAAGTGCTTTGCATGATTTTCTGTTCCTCTTGATTCTTACAGCATTTCCCAGTGAGATTATTTGCTAGATATTTACAGTTTGTAGATGAGAACACAAAGTTGGGATGATTGTCCAAGGTTAGAAGGCTACTTAGGAGAATACAGAGCTGGCTTCAGGAAGGCTTGCAGTTTTGCAAACTTTATTCAAGAAGAAAGCTTAGCTGAGCTCCAGTGGCTCACACCTGTAATCCTAGATACTCAGGAGGTTGGGATCTGAATGTGTCAGTTCAAAGCCAACCCCGGGCAGTAAAGTCCTTGATACTAAGCTCCAATTAACCACCAGAAAACCAGAACTATTGCTGTAGCTCAAAGAGGTAGAGTGTTAACCTTGAGGGGGAAAAAGCTCAGGGACAGCTCCCAGGCCTTGAGTTCAAGCCCCATGACAAACAAAAGGAAGAAGAAAAGGAGGAGGAAAAAGAGGGAACAGAAGGAGGAAACAGAAATGGAGAAAGAAAAGGAGGAAAGCTTAGGCTTTAGGACATTGTTTCTTAACATTTTAATTGCTTAGGAGCCATTTAAGCAGCTTGTTAAAATGCAGATTCCAACTTAGTTTAGGGGCCCTGAGCTTCATTTTCAGTAAGGGAGATCTCCTATGTATTGGTATCACTAGATCTTCCGTACTTTAGTAATACACTCCAGAACATGTTGATAGTTAATGTAGTGACAACTTTTCCCCCAAGAAGGATTCTTTGATGAAAACACTCCAACCTCTGACTTTTCCCTTCTTAGGTGGCCCTGGGGTCCAGCTCTGCATCAATGAAGTACTGCCCATCATGGGAAAGATGCTTCATGGCCACAAAGCAGAGCCTTTGCATCTATGCCACCGGCTGGATAAAGAAACCACAGGTGTAATGGTTTTGGCTTGGGAGAAGGAAGTGGCACATCAGGTTCAGGAGTTGTTTAGAACCCGTCAGGTGGTGAAGAAGTACTGGTATGAGACATGATTGCAGCATTTCTTTTTTTTTTTTTTTTTTGGTCGGTTGTGGAGTTTGAACTCTGGGCTTGGGCACTATTCCTCAGCTCTTCAGCTCAAGGCGAGTGCTGTACCACTTGAGCCACAGAACCACTTCCTGTTTTCTAATGGTTTATTGGAGATAAGAGTCTCACGGATGTTCCTACCATGGGCTGGCTTTGAACCGTGATCCTCAGATCTCAGCCTCCTGAGTAGCTTAGGAATTCAGGCGAGAGCCACCGGTGCCCAGCTAGCATTTCTTGTGTCTAGACGTTTATCCATCACAGAGCAGGAACTGTTGATAGAAGGCACTGTACTAGGGCCAGTTAAGATACAAAGAGAGGTTAAAAAATTTGATGCTTAGTATGTTAATAGTCTGATAAGAGTAGTTAAAAGTGTTAAGTGGTTAAGAGTGGTTCTTAATTATAGCTGTACATCATAATTATCAAAAATAATTATACAGAGCTGGGAAGGTGGCTCAGTGGTAGAGCGCTTGCCTTGCATGCATGAGGCCCTGGGTTTGATTCCTCAGCACCACATAAGCAAAAAGAAAAAAAAAGCCGGAAGTGGTGCTGTGGCTCAAGTGGTAGAGCGTTAGCCTTGAACTGAAGAGCTGAGGGACAGCGCCCAGGCACAGAGTTCAGGCCCCACGATTGGACCCCCCCAAAAAAAAATAATTATAAAATAATATGATTTTACTCCTATGCTAAAATAAGCAAACAAAGGTAAAGCAAAAATCTTCTAGAGAATCTACCTCCCCTCACATTCTACTAGATCCTTCCCTTCAGGTAACAACCACTACTTCTTATTCAATCCATTTACGTTATGTCTAATATATATAGCACTTGCACGTGTATACACACACACACATACATGAGCGTATATCACATTATACGATTTACATCTTATTTTTTGCTGCCACTGAACTATCTTGGAGATCTTTGAATGTTAGTGCATATAGTTCTACTTCAGTTGTTTTTCTTCATAGAAAAAGATATATGAACCAAAAAGAATCCTTCTGTTCTGAATCTATGCAGTTCTTTCTCCCAGAAGCAGTCTCTAGAACAGTGTCTTATATAAACTTCCGAAGTTATACTGGGAATATATAAACACAGTATTGTATGGCAGCATTGTGTGTGTGTGTAGGTGCATGTGTGTGTACACTGTGGCTTAAACTGGCACTGTCTTGGCTTGCTTTCTCTCAGCACTTGAGCCACTGGTGCACAGCTTGTAAGCATACTTTATACTCTGCTTTGCACCCTGCTGTTTGCACTTGGATTGTGTGCCTTGGAGAGCATTTCATGTTGTGTATTTAGACCTGTCTCCATTGTAACGGCTCTAGGATATTCTGCCAAATGAATAGATGTTTTAGATAAATGGTTCATATTATTCAGAGTCTTTTGCAGCTATGGGTGAATGTATTTAGCTTACTCTATTTTCTCTTACTATAACAATACCTGAGTGTAAGTAATTTGTAAAGGAAAGAGGTTATTTTGACATAGGGTTCTGGAGGTATGATCTGTTGGGGGCTTTGTGCTGCTTCACCTTGTGATAGAAAGTAGAAGGGCAGGTAGGCATGTATAGTAAAGGGAAAACCAGAAGGTTGCCTTCTGCTTGTGTGGTTAACACTCCAGTCTCTGCAGTGGGAACTCCTCGCTGGAAGGGAACTCAGTCCCACTGGAGTAATAGTCCTTTCTTTCCTTTCCTTTTTTCTTTCTTTCTTTTGTTCATTCTTTCATTCTCTCTTTTATTGATATTGTGAAGGAGTTGTACAAAGGGATTACAATTCCATAAGTCAGGTGATGAATACAATGCTTCTTGGACAATGTCACCCCTTCTTTCACTTTCCCCCATTTTCTCCCTCCTGTCCCTGTCCACAGGTCACATAGTTCACATAGTTCTAATATATACATAGTGTATATTAGATATCATGACTGCATTTGTTTACCCTTCATTCCTATTCTTCCCTGTTGCCCCCACTAAAAAGACAACAATAAAAACAACACCAACAATAACAATAACATGTTTCCAAGTAGTTCTCATTCTTTTTTTTTTTGCTGGTCCTGGGGCTTGAATTCAGGGTCTGTACACTATCCCTGAACCTCTTTGTAAGTTCAAGGCTAGCACTCTACCACTTGAGCCACAGCACCACTCCCAGCGATTTCTGAGTAGTTTATTGGAGACCCATAGACTTTCCTGCCCAGGCTGGTTTTAAACTGGGATCCTCAGATCTCAGCCTCCTGAGTAGCTAGGATTATAGACATGTACTACCAGCACCTGGCTTAGTTCTCATTCTTAATAACCTTGGGGCTGGGAAGGTGGCTCAGTGGTAGAGTGCTTGCCTTGCATGCATGAGGCCCTGGGTTTTCCCCAGCACCACATAAGCAAAAAGAAAAAAAAGCCAGAAGTGGCGCTGTGGCTCAAGTGGTAGAGTGCTAGCCTTGAACTGAAGAGCTGAGGGACAGCACCCAGGCCCAGAGTTCAGGCCCCACGACCGGACCCAAAAAAATAATAATAACCTAATCTCCCTTTAGAAGCTGAACTTCTCAATAACCCACAATGGCAATTCAACTTCAATGTGGCAGGAATAAACCACATCCAAACCATAGCAATGTTTTTAGAGTAAATTCCTAGACCTCAAACTGTTTGATTGAAGGCCATGCCTGTTTAAAGTTTTAGTACTCAAACTGCTTTCCAAAAGTTTTCAGTTTGTACTCCCTACAGCAACAAGGCTGAGCACTGACCTCCCATTAAAGAACAAACCTTTTAAAAAAGTTTACTACTCTGATGGGTAAAAAGAAATAATAATAGGATTTTATTTTCTATTTCCCTGTGTACTAGTTACATGAGCTGTCTTTTTGTACTTATTAAACTTAAACTTTCTGTTCTAGAAATAAACTATTAATTTTTCCTTTGCTGATTTTTCTATTGAGTTATCTTTTTCTCTTTTGCTTACAGGTATTTATTTTCTACTTTACATGATAGTCCTTTTTGTTTGACAGATTTTACAGATACAGGTCCTGGGTGCTGTCCCTAGGCCTCTTTGTGCTCAAGGATAGCGCTCTACCACTTGAGTCACTCCAGCTTTTTTGAATAGTTCTTCTGGAGATGAGCATCTCACAGGGACATTTCCGGCTGGACTGGCTTCAAACTGCAAGCTCAGATCTCAGCCTAATTTTATAGATACATTGTAATTGGAGAGCCCTTTAAAAATCTTATGTTTCACTTGGTTAGCTGAAGCAAGAGGATCAAGAGTTTGAGGCTTGCCTTAGATTACATAGAGACTCTTGTCTCAAAAAATAAATAAATAAATAAATTTAATAAATAAAAATACCACAAAACCAAACCAAAGGAAAAACCCTTCATAAATTCCTAGGGCATACAATCAAATTGTAAAAACCACTATAATAGATTATGATTCTCTTGGTATAGTGCCTAGCCTAAGAGCTTGATACTTCTTATAAGCTTATATCTTTTACTACTAAAGTTATAATAGCAATCATATAGTATTTGGGGGGAAAAGAGAAGAAAAGCATGTTAGTAACATAGTCTTTAATAATCTTTATAAATGGTTGTATATAGTTAAAAGAAAATTAGGACAATACGGTTTTTGTATCCCGTTTTTCTTTTTAAAATAATAAAGGTGGTGGATTCTGATTCTATACTAAATGGACAAACAGAACAATGAATGAACCAGTCAAGTAAAAAACTCATAGGACCACCTATTATATTTTTCACATAGATAAACAGGAAGAAACTGTGCCCCAAAAGTCAGGAGCCACAGCCACGACTCTGTAACCCATTCCAAATCTCTTCTGTGGGTAGTCTTCTTCTTACCTCATAGACAGCATAAGAAACTATGAAGAATGCCCGTGGTTAGTACCAAGTCTGCTGTGAGGTCCTGTAAGCTGCCAAGTCCCAGGAGCTCCTCCCTGGCTTCCATGGTGAAGCACTGGTTTATGTGTCACCCTCAGGGCCATCACTGTGCGAGTCCCCATGCCATCTGCAGGAGTGGTGGATATCCCCATGATTGAGAAGGAGGTTCAAGGGCAGCAGCAACACCACAAGGTAGGGGAGCTGTCTCCCTGAGGCATGGGTTTCTGCTCTGCTTTAGAAATTATGTCTTGATTTCTTTGGCTTCAGATGACTCTGGCTCCAACCTACCATATGGACAATGGGAAAATGGTGAAAGGGCGGGCCAGCCGGAATGCCCACATCGCTGTCACACAGTACCAGGTCCTTAGCAGCACTCTGTCTTCGGCACTCCTGGAACTGCAGCCCATTACTGGTGAGAGGGCCCAGGGCCTTGTGCTAAGTTTTGCCCTTGTTTTGAGCCACTGATACTGTAGGTGGGTGAAGGAAGCTGACCCTGTGCTTTTGGTGCTGCTCTGAGACTGAGAGCTCGGGAGGGGGGGGGGAGCACAAAAAATATAGTTTGAATATGTTTATTTAAAAAATACACAAGCTGGGCGCTGGTGGCTCACACCTGTAATCCTAGCTACCCAAGAGGCTGAGATCTGTCTGAGGTTTGTGGTTTGAAGCTAGCCCAAGTAAGAAAGTCTATGGGACTCTTATCTCCAGTAAACCACTCAGAAAAAGCCAGAAGGGCACTGTGGCTCAAGTGATAGAGTGCCAGCCTTGAGCAAAAAGAGACTCAGGGACAAAGCCCATGCCCTGAGTTAATAAATAAAAAATATACAAAGCATGTCCTTGAAAATTTAAATTAGGGGGCTGGGAAGGTGGCTCAGTGGTAGAGCGCTTGCCTTGCATGCATGAGGCCCTGGGCTCGATTCCTCAGCACCACATAAGTAGAAAAAAAAAACCGGAAGTGGCACTGTGGCTCAAGTGGTAGAGCGCTAGCCTTGAGCTGAAGAGCTGAGGGACAGCGCCCAGGGCCAGAGTTCAGGCCCATGACCGGACCCAAAAAAAAAAAAAAGAAAATTTAAATTAGGCTGGATATGGTAGTTCATGGCTATAATCCCAGCTACTTGGAAGATGGAGATCAGGAGGATTGCAGTTTGAGGTCAGCCTGGGCAAAAAGTTGGCAGAATCCAGTATCTGGTAATAGTGTACGTACAGCCATGCAGGAAGCATAAATAGGAGGATTGTGGGCCAGGCTGGTTTGGGTGTAAACATAAGATCTTGTCATCAAAATAACTAAGGCAAGAAGGGCTAGGGGCATGGCATAAATAGTAGAGCACCTGAGTTGAATACCACCACCAAAAGAAAAAGAAAAAAAAATCCCATATAATCTAGCATTTCTATTTGTATATATGTTCTGTATATATTCCCAGAAGAATGTAAAGCAACTGTCTATATACTCTGGTTATAGGAGAATTAGCACAATAAGCAAAAGATGGAGACAACCAAATATCAATGATCAATGAATGGCTTACTTGCTTGCTTTCCTGGTGTTGTGTGGCTGGCACTCTGGGCCACACTTCCAGGTGTGCTTTTTGCTGATTATTTTGGAGATGGAGTTTTAAGGACATTTCTGGCTAAAATATATGATCCTCTAGATCTCAGCCTCCTGAGTAGCTAGGATTAAACACTTGAGCCACTGATGCTTAGGATAAAATGGGTAATTTTATGTATATTTTACTATAAATAAAAAATGTGCAAAATGGGGCTGAGAAGGTGGCTCAGTGGTAGAGTGCTTGCCTCCCATGCATGAGGCCCTGGGTTCGATTCCTCAGCACCACATAAGCAGAAAAACCTGGAAGTAGTGCTGTGGCTCAAGTGGTAGAGTGCTAGCCTTGAGCTGAAGAGCTGAGGGACAGCGCCTAGGCCAAAAAAAAAAAAAAATGTGCAAAATACTACGACTTATTAAAAAAAAAATCAAAGTTATCAAAAAGGAAAAGGTAACCATCAAACTCATGATAATGGTTATGTAGAGTATTTGTGATATTAGTATCATGAGCTGACTGCTACTATATAGCTTATAGTTTATATTACTATGACTAGTATTGGTATTGTTATTACTGGATTGGGATAGAATCCAAGGCCTGGCTCATGCTGGACAAGCACTCTTCCACTGAGCTGCATCTCCAACCATTCTTTCTGTCTGTCTGTCTTTCTTTCTTTTTTTCATTGTGGGGCTCCAACTCTGGGCCTAGGTGCTGTCCCTGATCTCTTCACCTCAAGGGTAGGTCTCTATCACTTGAGCCACTGTGCCAGTTCTGGTTTTCTGATGGTTAATTGGAGATAAGAATTTCACGGACTTTCCGGGCTGGCTTTGAATCATGATCCTCAGATCTTAGCCTCCTGAGTAGCTAAGATTACAGGCGTGAGCCAGCAGCACCCAGCTGGTATATTTTTCGTTATTGCTTATTGAATTTGGGGCATTTCCTGCTACTGTGCTGTGATGTACATCATTTGAAGTAGATGCTAGCACTGGCATTGTTTCTGTAGCTCTTTAAATGCTCTTTCTCTCTTTTTTTCTTAAGGAATAAAGCATCAACTTCGAGTTCACCTGTCATTTGGACTAGATTGCCCAATCCTTGGTGATCATAAGTACTCAGACTGGAATAGGTTGGCCCCTCAGGTAAAATGATTTAGCTCACTGTGCTATGCTTTCTTTCTGTTAAAACCCTGAAAGGGCTGGGCACCGGTGGTTCATGCCTATAATCCTAATTATTCAGGAGGCTGAGATCTGAGGATTTGCAATTTGAAGCCAGCCCAGGCAGGAGAGTCTGTGAGACTCTTATCTCCAATTAATCACCTAAAAACTGAAGTGGAGCTGTGACTCAAAGTGGTAGAGTGCTAGCTTTGAGCAAAAAAGCTCAGGGATAGTGCCCAGGCCCTGAGTTCAATCCCCAGGACTGATAATAATACAACAATAATAATAATAGTAATAAGCCCTGAAAGGAGTCACCACAAGGAGGTATGACCTTCTCCAAATACAGAACCATACTAGTTATACAGTAGTTAGAGACTTCATGAAACTGCAGAATCCATCGGCAAAACCTTACTGCCTCATTTGTTTTAGCCTTAGCTCTTGTTGGGATGTGTGGGCAAGCAGAGCAGTCTGTCTGAAACAGAAGCCATCTTTATCGACTTTCACAGCTGTACTTCATTCTCCTGAAAGGCTATACATTGGCTAGTAAGAGGTTCTTTGGTATGGTTCTCTTTCCTTGCTTTAGCTGGTTCTGAAGCCTTCCTAGGCCTTCCCTGAAGCAGGCTCTCCATTCAGGGCATTAGTGTTGGTTCTTGATAAGTGGAAGTGCTCTGGCCTCACCTGCCGGTTGTGGCCTCCATTGACCTTGCTCTCAGGGATTCATCTTTGCTTTGTGTAGAAGCTTTCTGTTGGCACCCTGAAGAAGCTGGGGCTGCAGCAGTCGAAGGCCCGCCACATTCCCCTTCACCTGCATGCCCGGCAGCTGGTCCTGCCTGCCCTGGGGTCCCGGAAGGAGGAACTCAACTTGGTCTGCAAGCCTCCTCGCTTCTTTGTACATTCTGTGCGCCGTCTGGGTTTGGTGATGCCAAGTCAGGACCAAAGCGGAGACAACCAAGCTGGACAACCAGGAGCACAGTGAAGACTGTTGAGCTGTTTGACCCTGAACTCTTTCCTTTGTTTCATGGAACTAGCTTCTCACTTGAATAGACTCCAGAGGAGCCATGTGGATAAGTTGAGGAATCTTCACCGCTTCAGACTTTTTATTGGAGTATAAAGTCTGTTTGCTGAAAGTTTGATCACACTATGGAAAGGCCTGCTGGAAGTCTCCCTGTCATCCAGTGTCTTTACCAGGAGCCAAGGGCCAGGCAGACTGGGGAGAACTGAAGAACAGAGTCCAGTCAAGAACTGTTTCCATCCAACAGAAAAGCTTGTGAGCGATCGGAAAACACTCCTGTGGCTGGAAAGAACTCGTTATGCTTAAACGCATGGAATCTGAGGGTTCTATTGGAACTAGAATGTGGGTGCTGTACTGCACAAGTGGTGATGAAGCCTGAGAAGGGGGTGTAGGGTGGGGTATTTGATAAGGAAGGGAACTACCAGCTGGGTAACAGAAGTGAGTGAAGCTGGTGGGGTGTAAGGCGTGGTGGGGACAATAAACCAAGGAACACACACACACACGCACACACACACTTTGTAGCAATTTTTAGTACCAGCTGGTGGTTGCCATGTGGGGAATAGCTTTTCTAACTTTATTTTTTCCAAGACTCAGGAATTAGAATCTGTTTGTATTTTTCAAAATAACAACCAAAAAAAAAAAAAAACCAGCTCTCAGGAATATCTCCTAGCCTGTTATCAATTAAATCAAAATTTGAAGAGACCCTAAGACAGCCAAACACATTTGTAAGTTGGCCTTGGCTAGTAGGTTTCAGGTTTCTGATTTGCAGTGTGTTGAATAAAAGGGAAGTCTGGGGCAGGATATCACCTTTAAAGTTGTGGGTCAGTGGTTGGCATTTGTGCTGTGTGTTGTATCCTTCCCACATGATGGGATGACTTTGCTCGATGCACAGGAGTGGTTATAAAGTCACCGCCATTAAAAAGAAAGTCTGTTTTGGAAACAGCCTCCAGTTCTTGGGTTATTTTCCTAGATGGCTCTGCTCAATACCAGTAATACTAGACATGGGGGCCAGGGGCAAGGTTGGCCCGTCCAGCTCCCATCTTGCTTTTCACAGACAATCAGTCTTACACACAAAGGTACCTCACAGTGCTTTGGACTGGGTTGAAAGTTAGAGTAACTGTATAGTCGGAAAGGCCTGCAAACAGCCTTTATATGTCCCTTCTGTACCCCCAAACTCCCTTCCTTATCTGTTGTTCCTCATTCCATGGTTTCTCTTACCTGTGGTCAACCACAATCTGAAAATAGTAAATGAAACATTCCAGAAATGATTCATAAGTTTTCGGTTATACTCCACTCTGTGTAGTATGGTACAATCTTTCACTGTCCTGCTCCATGCCACCAGAGATTTGAAGTGTCCCCTGCCCAGTGTCCCCAGGCAGAATATGGTCCTGCTTCTCAGTTAATAGCCATTAACAGATCAGATACTGTGTTTCAGTAACACAGTACTTGTGTTCAGGTAGCTTTTTGTGAGAATAACAGACTATTCACATGCATTTTATTACAGTAGATTGTTAAACTGGTCCTATTTTGTGAACTGCCTCTGAATTAAACTCGATCCCCAAGCTGCAGATGGCAGGGATGGCAAGGCATAGGGTGGCTTATCATACCAGGCCATCAGGCCTAGACACTGGCCACAGAGCTGGGACCCAGCTGCTGTGAGACTGGAACCAAGTGCGGTAGAGTGAAGAAGATAGGCTCTGGGTACCCAGCACTGCTGGTTTCAGAAGTGGATGAGCAGCTGTGTTCCAAGGTACTTACTCCACAGTTACTCAAAGAAGGGGTCAGTAGACATTCTCTGTAAAGCAAATTGTTTGGATTTTGTAAGTCATGTGATCTGTCACAACCACTGGACTGCCTTTTTTTTTTTTTTCTTTTTTCTTTTTGGTTGGTTGTGGAGCTGGAACTCAGGGCCTGGGTGCTGTCACTAGTGCTCTACCACTTTGAGCCAATTGGAGATAAGAGTCTCACCTTTCCTGCCTGAGCTGGCTTCCAACTACAATTTTCATTTTTCCAGCCTTCTGCGTAGATAGGATTACAAGCATGAACCACCAGCACCTGGCTTGCACTGGCTTGTACTAGCTTGGACAAGATAGCCACAGATCCACAATCCTGTTGCACAATACCAAATCTTTTGATTTTTCTCAGCAGTTCATGAAATCGTTTATTCCTCACTTACATTATAACCCTCTAGTTTCACTTGCTTTCAGTTGACTTAAAAACAAACAAAAGACTGAATGAGTCATCAGTGGCTCATGCCTTTACTCCTAACTACTCAGGAGGCTGAGATCTGAGGATCTTGGTTCAAAGCCAGCCCAGACAGGGAAGTCCATGAGTCTCTTATCTGCAATAAACCATCAGAGAACTGGAAGTGATGCTGTGGCTCAAGTGGTTAAAGCCATGAGCTGAAGAGCTGAGGGACAGCATCCAGGCCCACAGTTCAAGCCCCACTGACTGACAAAATCAGCCTCCCGGTGGCCTACTGGCTCCAACTTGTCCCACCCCCAATAGGCATTTCAGCTTTGGATTCATCAATGGATTAATTTGTTGGTGAAATTATGCCCTCAAGATCTAATCACCTCTCAATAATACTGACATTTGGGGACTGAGACTCTTAGCTTTTTGAGGGGACACTTCATTTCCAAATCCTAACAGTGACGAACTGGATGTGGGGATGGATGAGAGGGAGGGTAGAAGAGTGACTTCCTCCCATGGGATTGTTTGGTATTGTCACATTTGAAGGTCCCAATGGGGTGAATCTAAACAGACAATCGGATATGATTTTATTTCATTTATAGTATTAAAATGAATAAATGAAATGCATGTATTTACCACCAGATGGCAGCCGCCTCCCAGATTTTATTCCTTTCCTACCTAGTCGGTGACAGTTTATAACTAAGATCAAGTGTCCTCCACAAGTCATTTTCTCTAACCCTATAAATCTTACTCTGACTGTTTTAGTGTTATAAATCTTGGCTCCCCTTTCTTTTTATTTATTCTTTTAGCTATCTGGAACCTGGCCTTTTCTACTCTCTGGTAGAAGTAAATTAGTAGAGGAGATCATTTGTTGAGCTGCTCCAGTGAAGTTGAAATAAAATTTGATCCAGACACACAAAGTCATAAGAGCACTTCAGATTCATTTTATTAAAAATATGGAAAATATGATCAAGCCAGTCACAATCAACAAAAAGCCTAATAGGGCTACTCTGGAGGCTGAGAACTGAGGATCATAGTTCAAAGCCAGTAGGCAAACAAACAAAATCCATCAAATTCTTATCTCCAATTAACCAGAAAAAGGTAGAAATGAAGGTGTGGCTCACTCAAGTGGTTGAGCACCAGCCTTGAGCAGAAAAGCCAAGCAAGAATGTGAGGCCTGGAGTTCAAGTTGCTGCACACACAAAACAAAAAACAAAGCCTAATAGGATCATGTATTTTTATTCAGCACGTGACTACACAGTTTAGCTAAGACCTTGAACACCTCTGGTTCCTAGCTTAATGTACTAACAAAAGTTGATCTGATGCCCCAATTTGATAATCAGTCATGTTTTTGCCTACATAAAATTAGGTAGGTGAATTGTTATTTACTAAATAACAGAGTGTCAGATAAGAGTGCCTGTTGGAAAACTTCTGCTGCCGGAATGGCTTTTAGATGGACTGAGCAAGCCCTTGTCCTCTGCGGGCTCCCTTGTTCCTCTGACCGCCTGTCTCACACACCATGAGGGATCCTTAGGCTCCTCAGGTCTCTGAACCTCCTGTCTCCCTTTGACTCTCAGCCTCCATTTTCCCCAGCACAAGCTACCCAGATTACTCCAGTTCCAGGAGGGTAGCTACAGAAAGGGGACAGCCAGCACCGCAGCCTTTCCTACCACCAAGCTGGCCAGGGCGCCCCTGACTCCAAGTCCCTGTCCTCTTTCAGCACTCTGGGAGCGATTACTGTCTGTCCATCATCGGGAGCCAGGAGTGATGACCTGGATGACTCGGCCTGAGGGCCTGGGAGACAGGGAACCCACTTTGATGTGAGCTATGAGGTCAGGCAGGGCAGGAGGTGAGGGACTGTGGACATAATCCCCTCTCCCATCTCGGGCTTCCTGGGAAAGACGCCAATATGTCTTCCTCACCCCTTTTATCTCTTCATTCTCTGGAGCCAGTATTCCTCTGCCCCAAACTCCAGACAGCTCTAGGCAAACAGCTTGAGTTTCTTCATCCTGTACCTTCAGCCTAGATACGGAGGGGTTTGTGATGGCCACGCTCATCTGCCTGCAGCACTTGAGTTATATTTCGTTTTCTGCTGGTCTGGGGCTTGAACTCAAGGCCTCCCAGCACCTTCCCTTAGCTTTTTCGCTCAAGGCTGCCACTTTACCACTTGAGCCATGGCTCCACTTTTGGCTTTTTGGTGGGTAATTGGAGATTAGAACCTCACAGACTTTCTTGCCAGGGTTAGCTTCAACCTGTGATCCTCAGATCTCAGTCTCCCGAGTATTTAGGCTTATGGGTATGAGCCATCGGTGCCCAGAGCAGTTGATTTTTAAGGGGTATGTGGTTTTGGCTTTACAAATGAAGCACCCAATTCTGAAAGAACTTCCTCCTTGGAAGTTAAGGGTCCCAACTCTGGGAGGGGCCTCAGATCTCAGTACTCGGCTTGTGACTGGATACTGGAATCCTTCACCTCTACTTTTACCTGTTACCTGCCAGACCTGGTCTGACACAGTCACACAAGCTAGACAGCTTCACTCTCACTGTGGAGAAGACAAGATGAGAGGAAGGGAATGAAAGACAAATCAGATAGGGGGGAGTAAGCTATGGCTATCAGAAACTTGCCCCCCACCCCCCAAAACACACACATACACTGGGCCTAAAAGGCTGCCAGCTCATCTTGGCCTGGCTTGAAAGTCTGGCCCTTTTCCTGTCTAAAGTTACAGAAAATTCCAGAAGTTTCTCTGCCCCTCCACCCCCACCCCCACTTTCTGGATTTAAACCAGATTTCCCTTTTCTCCCTATTTCCTTAGCCTAGGGAGGGAGAAATCAAGGAGGCAAGAACTTAAGGTTTAGAAGAGGGCCTCACCGAAGGCCTAGAAAGCTAATGACAAAGGCAACTTCAATTTTCAGCATGTGTTGTCCATGCAACATACTGTCTTTTTTAAAATCTTCAATAATGAGCCAGCCACTGGGAGCTCATGCCTATAATCCTAGCTACTCAGGAGGCTGAGATCTGAGGCTCATAATGCAGGGCCAAGCCTGGATTTGAATAGTCTGTGAGATTCTTATCTCCAATTAATTACCAAAAAATCTAAAGTAGAGCTGTGGCTCCAGTGGTAGAGTGCTAGCCTGGAGTAAAATAGCTCAGGGGCAGCACCCAGGTACTGAGTTCAAACCCCAGGACCAGCAGGTACCAAAAAAAAAAAAAGAAGTGAATAGGACATAGTCTATAATCTTGGTCTCTAAATAAGACCATCTTTGAGGACCTGGAGCCTAATAATCTGAGATTGCTCATTTTGGAGAACTGGCTGATACTCTCAGCTCTTTACTGAGAACCCACAAATCCAACATCTCAGAGAAGAGCAGAGCATTTGTGTACACTCTCTCTCTCTCTCTCTCTCTCTCTCTCTTTCTCTCTCTCTCTGGTACTGGGTCTTGAACACAGAGCCTCACACTCTTGCTTGGCTTTTTCTCTCAAGGCTGATGCTCTACCACTTGAGCCACACCTCTACTTCTAGCTGTTTGAAGTTTCATTTGAGGTAGGAGTCTCACAAGACTTTTCAGCCCAGGTTGGCTTTGAACTACAATTCTCAGCTCTCAGGCTCCCGAGTCATTAGGATTATGGGCATGAGGTACCAGTGCCTAGTTGTATTGCCTGTTGGTGTGAGAAGCAGAGTAAGATTTCCACTAAGTTTTCTAAAGAGGATGCAGATTTCAAGATTAGACTTTCTGAAGCCACTAGTGTTTGTTTGTTTTTCTTTTCTAGAGTCCTGAGGAAAATACAGAGTAGCTCTAATGTTGCTTTTCTGTTATAGATTTAAGAAAAACTAGAAAAGGAGAGACAAACAGAAGGAGGATGAGTTCCTTCCGGTATGCACAGAGACCAGGAACCCTAATAGGACAGATAGTGGCCTTGACACATAATGGCCACATGATGCCTAAGCATTCCTTAACCCCAGCAGCCCCACAGTAGCTTGAGCAAGTACCTCAAGAAGGGCCATTGTAGGGCTGGGATGGTGGCTCAGTGGTAGAGTGCTTGCCTTGCATGCATGAGGCCCTGGGTTCAATTCCTTAGCACCATACAAGCAGAAAAAGCTGGAAATGGTGCTGTGGCTCAAGTAGTAGAGCACTAGCCTTAAGCTGAAGAGCTAAGGGACAGCGCCCAGGCTCAGAGTTCAGGCCCCATGACCAACCAAAAAAAAAAAAAAAAAAAAGAGAGAGAGAGCCATTGCCCACTGAAAGTAGAGTTGGAGTCTACAGACCCACGGAGTGGACAGCCTGGCAAATACCCCAGTAGAGGCCTCTGGTGTGGTAAGTAATGGCATGTGAGAGAGCACACATCATTTCAGACAGGTCCTGAGAACCTTGAACTCCATGAAGAGTTGGAGCCGGGGAGGAGGAGGGTGTTGAAGCTGCCACAGGAAACCAGGGCTCTTTGTTTCCTGATTTAGGGGCCCAAGATCCAGAGGCTAAGGGAACCCCTCAAATTTGACATCCATTTCTTTGCCTGTCCTCGATGGGGATGGGGGTGGTGGGGGAGGGTCATTTGCTATGTGGACAGCACTTTCTTTCCCTTCCCCCTGATCCTCCAATGTCACTCATCCCTGAGCAATTTAGCTGCTATCAGTGCTTGCTATTTGGGGCAGGTGGAGGGGCAGGGAGGTCACCCTAGGAAGAACACCAGGGGCTTTGTTGCCCCTTTGTGCCCACCTCCCAGGGAGGGGGGGAGAGGAGTGGGAGCGCCCCTGTACCCTATCTGACAAGCTACCTCATGTCTGAGACAAGGAGTTATGCTGTCCTCACCTCGCCTGTATGAAAGGCCAGGGAGGCGGGGCTAAGACAAGAGCTGTCAGTGTTGGTATCTTGTCCCAGTAATCAAGGGAAAGGCCACACTGCTCAGAAGGCCTGGGAAAGCCTGGCAGAGAAAGAGAAGAGCCAGGGCTACTGTGGTAGGGGTGGAGGTGGGGACAGGTGGGGATAGATAGAGACACAGCCACCATTGTGTGCACCTGATCAGCACTGGTCACCAGGTCATCACTTCCCGCCACAGGAGCTCAGGCTGTGTCCTGACTTTCTTGCCTGGACTCTGGGCCCTACCTGACTCCACAATGAGTGTTGCTCTCCAAACTCACCAAGGCCAAACACGGACTATCTCCAGAAGGCTCATCCTGGAGTTGTGCCCTGTTCACCAAGGCCAGGAGCAAGGTTCAAGGTGAAACAGGTGACAGCAAATGTCTGGGCTTTGGTACTTTCATGACAAATCCAAACTAGAAAGGAGCAGAACTTAACCATGGGCCTGGGCTGGGCCTACTTTTCAAGTTACTCAGGGCTTACTAGGCCCTACAGCCCTACCCAGCAGAACCGCAGCTGGGTCTGAATTTCTGTCTGGGGAGGAAGTTCTAGGGGTCTCGGGCTGTGGGCCCCAGCCTAGCTCATTGCCTAACCATCAGGCTAGGTTAGCACCACTTCTGGCTTTTTCTGCTTATGTGGTGCTGAGGAATCGAACCCAGGGCCTCATGCATGCAAGGCAAGCACTCTACCACTGAGCCACCTTCCCAGCCGGTATTATTATTATTATTATTATTGCTAGTCCTGGGGCTCAAACTCTGGGCACTGTTCCTGGGTATTTTTGCTTGAGGCCAACACTCTACTACTCCTTTTTGGCTTTTTGGTAGGTTTTTTTGTTTGTTTGTTTGTTTTTCGGTCAGTCATGGGGCTTGAACTCTGGGGCTGGGTGCTGTCCCTCAGCTCTTCAGCTCAAGGCTCTGCGCTCTTGGAGAGGGGATGAAGCTGAAGATGCCATTCAGAGGAGGGAAAGGAATTAACATAAAGGCAGCCCAAGGCCAAAGAGAAAAGATGAGAAGGGGAAAGGCAGACAGAGATGGTGACAGAGTGAGGAAAGGTTAAAATCTTAGAGGAAAAAGCACTCAATAAGGAAAACAACTGGAATAGCAGAATTTGGGGTTGGGGAAGACCCATTCAAACCATAGCAAGAAGTTCAGAAGGATTCCTAGGAAAGGTTAACTGATACGAGACAAAATGTGGGGAAGGGATATAGGCAAAAATGATTTTTAATTTCCAGCTAGTCCCAAATAGAAGAAGAAAGACCAAGGTTCCTCTGAGGTCTCCTGGATCTCTGCCCAGAGTCTGGATGGACAGGACTCCTACTTTTCACCTATTGGACACTACTAGCCTCTTAGAAGGACCCAAACAGGAAGAAGGACTCTACACTGGAAGATGTACTTTTCTTGTCTCCCATCTCTACCCCATCCAGAGTAAATTTGAGCTTGAAGATTAAAAACTCATTCCTTTGCAGGAAATGAAGAGTTGCTGCCAGGACCGCCCAGTTGAGAAAATACGAACAAGATGCCTCGTGCCGCTGATGAACTCCCAACTCCTAGAGCCTTGAGGGGAAGGCAGGAAGATGGGCCAGTATCCCAGGCACGCCCATACTTGTTCTCAGATGGGCTTCACCCCCACAGTGTGGGAAGTCCCTGGCTGCTGTAGCATCCACTAACTATAAAACACCCTGGGTCTCATGATTATAAATGGCCTCATTCAAGGGATAGAGGGGGATGAAAAAGATAAGAATAGGGCATTTGCACTCTAGCCTAGCGCAACCAACTAGCCATGTGAGGTCAGCTGAATCTCTTCTCCTTTCTAGGACTTATTGCCTTGGTTTCTTTTCCTTTTTGGTGATAGAGAACAAACGCAGGGCTTTGCACATGCTAAGTATATGATCTATCACTAAGCTACATCCTTAGCTATGAGCCTCAGGTTATTATTATGCAATGATGTTGTTGGGCTCCTGGACTAGATTATCAGATTGCTTCTAATGTCTGAGGAAGGAAATAGAAGTTTATTTAAATGACCAGAATTTTATAGCCCAACAAGTCAGATTTTAAAACCAGCAAAACTTCTTCCTAGAACAGTGGCAGAACCAGAGAAATTAGCAAGCCGTCTCTTTAAAATTCTTCTGGGGGCTGGGAAGGTGGCTCAGTGGTAGAGCGCTTGCCTTGCAGGCCTGAGGCCCTGGGTTCGATTCCTCAGCACCACATAAGCAGGAAAAAAAAGCCGGAAGTGGCACTGTGGCTCAAGTGGTAGAGCTCTAGCCTTGAAGTGAAGAGCTGAGGGACAGCACCCAGGCCTAGAGTTCAGGACCCCCCCCCAAAAAAAAATTCTCTGGTATTTGTCTCGAGCTCCAGTTCTAGTTCTAGTTGAAAGTTAATGAAAGACAGTGAGAAGGTAGATTTTCTTTCGATGAATATTTGGGTGCTGTGGTGATTAATGTTTTGTTGTTGATGCTGCTGCTGCTACTTTGTTTTGTTTGTTTGTCCTTATCTGTTACATAGCCCAGGCTGGCCTTATCCCCCCCACCTCTATCTCCTGAGAACCAGGACTGCAAGCACATACCACTAAGCTCAGCTGTTAGTGAAGTATGATGGTCAAACTGATGCCTACTAGATTAGGGAAGCCTTTGGGTGTATCTGTGACTGCCATTCCAGAGACACTTAAATCTCGAGGTGTCTGACAAGTGTTTGCAGCAGCATTATCCATAAAAACCACAAACATAGAATCATTCCAAATGTCTGTTCATTTGTCTATACTAAGTGAATACCTGAAACTTTGGCATACCCCTTCAATAGTATATTATTCAACAATTAAAAAAATCGAAGTACTTCTAGATGCTACAACATGCATAAGCCTTGAAAACATTATGCTAAGTGAAAGTTGACAGTTAAAAAGGATCACATAATATATGATGCCATTTATCTGAAATGTCCAGAATAGGTCTATATTTAGAGATAAAGAGTACATTAGTGGTTGCCTAGAGCTGGAGAGAATGGAAGGGTTGGGCTGAAGGCTAAGAGGAAAGGTGTTGTTTTTGTTTGGTTGGTTTTTTTAGTGAGGGCTGGAAGTAAATGGAAATGGTGGTGATGGTTGCACAATTCTGTGAATATCCTAAAAACTATTGAATCATACCCTCTAAGTGGGTGAGTTTTGTTATTTTTCAATTCTCAATAAAGAGAGAGCTAAGAGGGACAGAGAGCTAAGAAGAAGCTCATTGCCTATAACAAGGCTTATTACCTTGGAATTACCTGAAATGGCAAAATCCTTTGTGTAAGAGTGTTTACTTAGAAGGCCTACAGCTTTCCTCCAATTGTGCAAAAGACCCAAGCCACACACAAAATATACGCCTGTCCTCAGGCTGACCTGGAGATACTCTAGGGATTAAGAAGGTGACCCTTGTGAAGCTGCTTTGCACCTCCCCTTCCTGCTCCTGCTTCCTGGTTTGATGTGGGAGGGGCTAGACTCTACCCATAACTCCTTGGGGGCCAGATTTTATTTCCCATCTGTTTGTTTGATCTGGGTTTGCTCAGCTGTGTGGAGTCTGGTTAGCCAGGGCTCAAGGGGAGCAGGCACTCTGACCACAGCCTGGAGTCCCCAGGCTCTGGCTCTCTCCAGCCCTTTCCTCTCTGCCACACTTCTCCCACCAGATGCCACTACCCCTCACCTCCATGATAAGTTCCTGCCCCTCATTCCTGCTGTTGTTGCCTAGTCAAGGTATTGACTGGTGGGCACATACACCTGGTCACTTCAATGTTGAAATGACCCAGAAGTAGAGTGACCATAGTGCTGGTTACCTGTGGAGAGCCTTAGTTTAAGCATGGTGTTCTGGAGTAACTACCCAGTACTGCATTTCATTCTCATAAGTGTGCTGGTGTATAAGGTACATTTAATTGTTTCCATAACCCACAGAGGAGACTAACCATTGCTTTCTGGGACTGACTAGCCCTCAGTGACCCTTATAAGACTTTGCATCTGCCTTTGTCAGCAGATGGCCTTAAAAATTAGGGCTAGGTAGGTGCCGGTGGCTCAAGCCTGTAATCTTAGCTACTCAGGAGCCTGAGATCTGGAGATCATGGTTCAAAGCCAGCCCAGGAAGGGAAGTCCATGAGACTCTTATCTCCAATTAACCATCAGAAAACTAGAAGTGGTGCTGTGGCTCAGTGGTAGAGTACTAGCCTTGAGCTGAAGAGCTGAGGGACAGCACCCAGGCCCAGAGTTCAAGCCCCATGACTGACCAAAATAATAATAATAACAACAACAATAATAACAATAATTTCACTTAGTTTTAAATAATAATATTTGTTGTTGTTGTTATAATTGTTTAAAACTAAGTGAAAACTGAAAATTCATAAAGCTGTGGAATCCACAAAGCCTGGGCCTCTGGGTATGCATAGCTCTAGGGACTATCCTCTCTGGATGATTGAGACCAAATTGGGTAGACCAAATCACCCTCAAGAATCAAGACTTTTCACTTTTTGTTCCCAGAGCTATTTCCCTCTCTTGTCATTTGGAAATTTCTCCATTTGACTCCCAAAATTCAATTGTCAATCATTGTCAAATCCTATTGGCTTTATGTGATAGTAACCATGAATGTCCAAGTGTCCAATGCATTGTCTCATTCCCTTGTAAATGTAGTCCTGGGGTCAGCCTTGATACCATGACTAAAGACAACCCTAGAAGACCCGAAGCCAGAGAGAAGTTGGGCCTCCCCCACCCCTACACCACACCTAGGTAGAAGATGGCAGCCAGGATCAGCTCCAACATGGCAGTGGGCTGGGAGGTGAGGGGTAGGGTAACTCAGGAAGACATATGCAGAGAACCAATCACAAGTCTCCTCACAGACGATGTCCACCCTTGGACCAATGAGTGGGAAGCATACCTTCAGGGGAAGAAGCCAGAGATCCTATATATAGCAGGCCTCGAGTGAGACTGAGACACTGAGCTCCATGACCCTCCCTTGCCCAAGGAATCCCTTTTGCTGCTCTTTTTGCTTTCAAATAAACTTGCTCTGCCTACTTTAAACATTTCCCTGTCTTTGGATTCTTTAATCAGTGAAAACAAACCTGAACCTTACATGGTATCAGAAACACCTCTCCCCTTTAAATCAAACCAACTTCCTCTGTTACAAAAAGAAAATACTCTTTCATAGTTATGCAGAGGTGAACAATGAAGATTGGGCCGCCAGAGGCTTTGGACCTGAGGTCCATTTTATTTGTTCTGCTTAACAGTATTTACCATCGATCTGACAAACATTTACTAAGCACTTATGACCAGACCTGTGCTTGCACTGTCCTGAACAACACAGAGAGTCCTAGGATTGCCCTTATCATAGTATCCAACACTGGCCATCCACAGCTATATTTAGAAATGAGACAATGAGTATTAATTTGTATGTGTTAGATCCTGGGATGCTAATGGCTAACCTACAGACAAGGTCCATAAAGCCAACAGGATATGACGATGCTTGACCAGAGAACCTTCATCAAGGTATTATACCTCCATCTGGCTCATTCTAAAATGTGGGTAATGTCATCACCATGCAGGGTTTGGTGAGCCAGATGGGGCAATGGCATTAAACACTTAGTGGAGTGAATGGCTTTGGAGACACACAAGAGGAACACAGTGATTTTTTGAATCAATGGTCAGCTGACGCTCCCACCAACAGAGGTGTTACCTTGTATTCCAAGACTGCTTGCTAAACTTAGCTGCTTCAAAGAATCATGGTTGAAGCTTTTTGAAAATTACCGATTTCCAAGCCCCCACCCAAATCTGCTAAAATAGAAACACTAAGGATAGGGCCCAGGATCTTACATTTTTTAGAGGTCTTCCGGCTTGCAATCTACAGTGATGAGCATCTCTCAAACCCAGCTGTACCCATTTATTCCCCAAGCCCCACAGAGGGCCAATAGAGATACAGGAGATCCACTGAACCCTAGCCTAGACCCTTTCCCCTCATCCCATCTTTTTGCTCTAGCTGGGCATCCTGGCCCAGCCCACCTTCCCCTAGGCTGCGGTGGGTCTCTTCTGAGTGAGGCACTGCTCATAAAACTCCTGATGAAAGGCAAGATGGACAGGAGAGGTCAAAGTTCACACAAGCTGTTCCGCCTTCTGTTTCATTTACAAGTGGCAGTCACCTCATTAAACCCGGACTCCCTCCACCCCCAACACTGTCACCCCACAGCCCACCCTTCACATCCTATACTTGGCCCCTCCTCCCTCAGCCAGGGTAGGTATCAACACAGAAACAGAATTGGTAAACCTAGGGTCCAGAGGCAGAGT
This sequence comes from Dipodomys ordii, assembly GCF_000151885.1. Taxonomy (NCBI): domain Eukaryota; kingdom Metazoa; phylum Chordata; class Mammalia; order Rodentia; family Heteromyidae; genus Dipodomys; species Dipodomys ordii. Next base: position 10,009,793 of record NW_012267226.1, read on the forward strand.
GATCCCTTCTGGAAGGGTTCGTCCATAAGCAGCCCCTTTGGTGAGTCTGTCTCCGCCTACCAATTTCCCCAAGGTCTAGCATAGAAAATGCATTAGGCAAATGTTTGTTAAACCTAAGCCTTTTGGGGGGAGGAGGGCGGGGGTCAGTTGTGGCTCTTGAACTCTGGGCCTGGGTGTTGTTCCTCAGCTCTTCAGCTCAAGGCTAGCACTCTACCACTTGAGCCACAGCACCACTTTCAGTTTTCTAGTGGTTCATTGGAGATAAGAGATAAGACTTTCCTGCCTGGCCTGGCTTTGAACCGCAATCCTCAGATCTCAGCCTCCTAAGTAGCTAAGATTACAGGTTTGAGCCACCAGAGCCTGGGGAACCCAAGCATTTATAAATGCATAAGTGCAGTTAGTTTTATGCACAAAACTAACAGCCATCATCAGTTTGTATCTGGAACTCAGCACTGACCCTCTCAGGCTGAGTCCTAGAGGACAAGAAAGGAATGATTCTGGAATAAGCCTGATCCTGGCTATACCAACCATTTCCTAGCACATTGTATCCTAAGCTGACTTTTCATGGAAGCCTATTTATCCGTGAAGGACCAGTACCATCATGATTAAAGGAGGAAACATATCAAAGAGCCTAAGTATATTCCTGGCACATTATAGCTATTTGGTGTACATCCCTCGTCAGATTCCCTGAGTCCATGGAGGGCAGCAGTTAGTGGGGGCCAGAAGAGCATCACACAAAGAGTTCATTTCAGACTGCATGACTGACTGCATGAAGGTCTGAGGGGCAGGTGTGCCTGGAGTTCTGGAGAGGGGCATGGCGGTGACTTCCTCAGAGAGGGACACATAAGCCCAAGCTTGGCCAAGAGGCCATGCAAGGGGTGATACCAGGCCTTTAGGTGGAGGAGGAGTCAGCAGAATGTAGGCTCAATGTCTCCCTTGAGTGAGGAGCTAGTGAGGGGACCTGGCAAGGCCAGTGAGAGGACTTCAATGCTTCAAAAGGACACCAGGCTCCAGACAACGTCCAGAAGGAGCCTCCTAGGTGTTTGAGGCGGGGTGCATGTTGCCTTCGTGAACTGGCCTCTCCATCTTTTGGTTATCACATGAGGTTATGAGTCACCAAAGAACTGACCTTGAAAGTCATACTGTATAACTGTTCCTTGGGATGCTAGCATGCAGAAACAGATCTCTCCTCCCCAAATGTCCCCTGCAACACCACAGAGGTAGAGCACTGCCTTACCCCCCTCTCCTCCCGCCCACTGGACTCAGGACAGGGCTCACGCTGCCCTGGCAGCCTCAGCGTCCTCAGCTCATCCTCAAAGGAGGGGCTGAGGAGATACTACCCCGCCAAAGGGAGGTTTAGGGAGATGCCTCACACTGTCCTTCCAGTTTATCTAGGTCTGTTTGGGGGGTAGATGGCGGGGAAGAGACAGATTAAGGACTAAATTCCACTGCAGTCCCATTGGGCCCCTGACTGGTGCATGCCAGATTGCCAGGCCCACCATGATTTCTGCAATGGGTGTCTCCCCCAACGTATCTGGGAGAAGTTGAGACAAATGAGGCTCCTTATGCTCTTGACCAAGACCCAGCTTAATCCCGCCACATACACACCCCTACTCTTCACCTCTTACTCAAGGCTTGTGGGGGTTCCATGAGCACTCATGCACACACACACACACACACACACACACACACACACACACACACACCATGTCTGCTCTGTGGGGGCTGCTGCAAGGTTTCACCCAAGATGGGCTCTCCTTGGTGAAAGAAAGGCTGGAGGAGGGAATGAAGCTGAGGCTGCCATTCAGAGGAGGGGAGGGAATTAACATAAAGGATGCAGCTGGAAATGGCAACCCAAGGCCAGAGAGAAAAGATGAGAAGGGACAGGCAGACAGAGATAGCGACCAAGTGAGGAATGGTTAAACTCTTAGAGGAAAAAGCACTCAATAGGGGAAACAACTGGAACAGCAGAAGAGAAAACACTGATAAATACTAGCCAATGGAGGAGAAAGAATGGAAGATACACAGAACTATCACAGAGGCAGATGAACAGAGTTGATGCTTGGGTTGGGCATACTTTGGAGCTTAACCCTGCCAGGAGAGTTCTCCATTCCATTGTTGGAAAGGTGTGCTTTTTTTACCTCCCATTTTGTTTCCAAGTAGAATTCTGGAGATTGTTCCAAGCCTTCCTCATTCTCTCTAAGGCTCTAACTACAACTAAACACTCTTTGGACCTGCAGGTTGGGTAGCAGGCATGGGGGAGTTCATGAAGAGCCAGCCTTGGGCAGAATAGGGGTTGTCTGTGAGTACCAGGAACAAGACACCCAAAGTTACAAACAAACCCTCTTAGACTCTTCCCAGGACTATACAAGACACTACTAGGCTGAGTAGGGACCACAGAACCAAGCACCAAGGAGAACTTCAGGGTGTTCTGACATTGAGAGATGTCTCATCTGATGCTTAAGACTGGTCCTTTAGCCACTAGCCAAGAATAAAACCAAAGAACTTGTGAGATCCTGGGGTCCCATGACTCACTAAGAGCTTCTACCAGCTGGGTGCTGGTAGATCATGCCTGTAATCCTACTTACTCAGGAGGCTGAGATCATGGTTCAAAGCCAGCTCAGGCAGGAAAGTTTGTGAGACTCTTATCTCCAAAACCACCAGAAAACCAGAAGTGGAGCTGTAACTCAAAGTGGTAGAGCACTAGCCTTGAGCTGAAGAGCTCAGGAACAGTAGTGCCCAGGCCCACAACTGACAAAAAAAATTTTTTTTAAGGCAAAGAAAAAGATAAAAAAAAAAAAAAAAAGAAAAGGGTGGGATTGGACAGAGGGAAAGGCTGAGTCCATGGTGGTTTCAGCTAAGATCTCTGGTCCCATGAGGTATTCTGAACCATGATGGTCCCACCTGGTGGTAAGAGGGCCAGGCCTTCCTTTCTCTGTACTAGGCCATAACATGGCAGGTTGAATGACCCTGGGTGGGTGGGTGAGGGGAACTAGAGTGTTAGCCACCATGTGACATTTCCAGGAGCTGAGGATGAGATTATCTCCTTGAAGAGAGAGGCTGAGCAGAGCACCAATTCATCTACTACCAACATCTTTCTGATTACTATGGCAACACACAAAAGGTTACCAGACACTGAATTTTCACTCTGTAAATATTGGGACACATAAATGAAGCATAGCATTTGCATGGCTTTTTCTTCTCCAGACTGACAATGTTAGATTCTGCAAATGTTCCTTATGTAACTTGATTTTAATGCTGGCGTTATCTTACCTTGTCTACTTCAAGTCTCTCTGACTGCTGTGCACCAGTAGCTCATGCCTGTGATTCTAACTCTTCAGGAAGCTGAGACATATAAGGATTGAGGCTTGAAGCCAGCCAGGGCAGATAAATCCAAGAGACTTATCTCCAGTTAACCAGCCAGAAGAGGAAGTGTGGCTCAAGTGGTAGAGTGTCAGCCCTGAGCAAAAACCAAAAACAAAACTAAGCAAGAGCTGAGGCCTTGAGTTCAAATCCCAGTGCCCCCCTCCTCTCACAAAAATGTCATCTAAATCTTAGCCATCCACCAATGACTCTGAAAATGAGGATGGGCCTTAGGGAAATGGGGTCTGTCACTATATTGAGAATGATGTCTGGGAGCTGCCACGCAAACTCTGCCTGTCTACAGTGGTTCCTTCCCAGAGCACTAAAACCAAAGGACAAGTCTCCTGAGTTCTCTTCCTATCATATCAAAACAGTCTTAATTTGCCCAGTCAAGAGGATCAAAAGAATCCACTCACTGATTTATCCACTCAGTGTCCTGAGTTGATGAGTGTTCAGAGTTGATGAGTGCTAACCATTTTTCAGGTGCCAGACATGGTATGTGTGCTGTCCCATTGATCCTTACAAATCTATCAGAGATACAGCCAAAGGCTCATTATCTTGCCAAGGAGAAAACTGTGGATCTTAGTGTTTTTTTGTCAGTGGCAAAACCTGGACTGGATCTTGACATTGGCCTCTGGATCTTTTGCTTGGTTCCACATTTGTTCTGCTTGACCAGGGGCAGGCTGCACTCCAGGCCAGCAAGCACTGCCTCCCCAGGCCTTTAGAACCACTCTGGAGTGGCCCCATACTGTGGAGTTTCCCTTTCAACCTGGGTGAGATATGGAGGGAGGCAAAAAGACCCACTAGGCGGGAAACACATTTGAGGAGCTGGCAGTTTCCTTCCTCTGCCATATGAAAATTTTTTCCAAATATGGGGAGCCATCTGTTGATGATGTGAGAATTGGGCAACTTCCACTCTCATCATTAGCTTGGCAGCAATGGAAAGTGAGTCCAGAAAGAGCCCTGGTGTATCATAAAGGAAATTCAAGCCGTATGTTTCTCATTCATTTACTCTTAAGTCATCAAAATGTTGGTTTTAAAGAGGCTTTTGATGTCCATCTCACTTTCTGCTTCTTTATGTGGAAGGATGTGGGGAGAAAGGAAGTCACAATTCTCTAGCTGTAAATTGCTTAGTTTTGAGGAAAGCTGAAGGCAAGGGGTTCTAGTCCTCCTTATATCAGAAAGCTGGGGCAAACTCCAGGCAAAGTGTGCCTTAGGAACCCAGGTAGAGACATTTGTTCCCACTCAATAGAACGTACATTGCACATTGTGTCAGGTATAGTCAAAAGGAAGGATACCATGATTCTCCTTCATGAGCAATAGCAGGTAATGGACAGACATCTAAGTAAATTACATTTACCGGTAGGAGATTCTACTGCCCACAGTTGCCTTCTAGAGCTATAACTCTAAGCAGCGACACCATGATGAAGAAAGTATAGCTCAGGTGAGATAACAGACAGACTGACCTATGCAGCAGACAGAATCCTACAGCTGGAATTGCCATCTGAGCTGTGTTCTAGAGCTCATGTTCTTAATCACTCCTACCTAGAGGAGAAGGAGGAGGAGGAGGTGGCAAAGCTGTTTCCTGGGTAAGAAGAAAAGGAAGAACCCTCCACGTTGAGGAAAAGGCATGGCCCCAAGGAAGGAAGGGCTTGGCACATCAGGACTGTCTTAGTCCATTTCCATTGCCATAACAAAGTAGCTGAGGTGGTGTATTCTTTGTACTTTTTTTTATTGTAAAAATGCCATGCAGAGGGGTTACAGTTACATGAGCAAGGTAATGAGTCCATTTCCTATTGAGCACTGTTGCCTCCTCCTTTGTGTATTTTTTTTTTTTAATAAAGAGGTTTATTTAGTTCACAGTTTTGGGAGGCTAGAAATCCAAGATTGGTGAGCCCTCTCTGGCCTCTGGTTGGGAGTGCCTTGGCTACATGGCAGATGGTACCACTGGAGCACACACTGACGGAGACATCATATTACAGGAAGCTAGAACAGGGGCTCAGGAAGCCAGAGCTTGCTCCTGTAAGAACTCACTGTAGGAGACCAGGATATTCCTCCTGAGGGGACAGGGGACACCCCAATGATCTAGTCCCCTTCTACTGTGTCTCCTCTTCTTTTCTTTCTTTCTTTTTTGGTTGTGGGGCCTGAAATCTGGGCCTGGGCGCTGTCCCCCAGTTCTTCAGCTGTAGACCAATGCTCTACCACTTGAGCCTCAGCCCCACTTCCGGCTTTTTCTGGTGCTGAAGAATCGAACCCCGGGCCTCATGCATGCAAAGCAAGCACTCTACCCACCTTCCCAGTCCCTCTTCTTTCTTTTTGTCTCTCATTTTCATTTTTGAAATGGGAGTCTTGCAATGTAGCCTAGGCTGGTCTTGTACTTACGATCCTCCTTCCTCAGTTTCCAGAGTGTTAGGATTACAGATGTGTACCAACATGTCTTCTTGGGGTCCACTCTTTAAAGGTTCAGTCAATCACATCCTGACATTGCCACAAAGGGTCTAAGCTTTAAGCACCCAATGTTTTAGGAGACACACTCGTGCTACATCCAAACTAGAGCAGGGTCACAAAGCTCAGTGTGGTAGAGGACAGGAAAGAGGCCTAAGAATAGTGAGAGCTAAATTTTGAGGGCTTTGGCCCTGAGGCGAGAAAGCAATCAGATCCTAAGAATAAGAATCTGTCTGATTCTAATATAGAATAGAGGTAAGGACCACCAAGGCTAGCTGAGAGTGGTAGTTGTCAAGCAGGGAAATGTTTCAGCTCACATGCAAATGATCTGCAATTTGTAGGCTTTGGTGCAACTGATTGCTCAGTGGGAGGGAAAAGTGAGGTGTTCAGACATAGGTTGGAGTAATGCCAATGGAGAATCCCAGGGGAACCATCAGTAGCCTCAAGTTGTTAGACGGAAACTACTGTTGCAATACTCCTCCTAACTACTCTAATTTTTGTCTAACTATGTGACCTCCGTTGGGTCCCTGAGATTTTCTAGATCCTGAAGTCTTGATCACTTTGGTCCTCATAACCCAAACAGTCTAATGTTTACGACACAACTTGGCAAGTGTCACAACACATATAAATAAAAAGTTAGAGTTGCTGAGAGGACTAAGTGGGAGGAATTCAGTGAATTCTTTGCTGAGGAGGTGGTGTGCGAGTTGGACCTTGAAGGATGAGCAGAAGTTCTCAGATGAAGAAGGAAGGGTGTCCTAAAAGCATGTGATCTGCTGAGTGTGGGGACATGATGGGATGTTCAGAATGGCAGTGATGGAGATGTGCCAGGGAGAGCAATGGTTGGGTCCAGCTCAGGAGAACTGTGGAAGCCACAGAAAGGATTTGGATCTTTAGCACTTCTCCAGCTCATAAATTCTGCCTTCTGGGGTGGAGAATCTGTGGCATTTGGAAGTTCCTTTTCATTCTCTTGTCCTAAGAGAGAGCCAGGTCTAAATTGTCCTGGACATTGAAGAGACTTTACTGTATCTGAAACATTTAAACGGTGGAGATCCTTGAGAATTTTTTGAGGGAGCCCTCTCCAAATGGAGTCTCCCTACTTTCATGGCTTTCCTTCAAATAAATTTGCTTTGTGTGCTTTAAACACACACACACACACACACACACACACACACACACACACACACACAGCTGGAGATCCTACAATCTCATGGGGTCACCCTTGACTGGTCCAAAAGACCTCACTTTTTAAATATTATACATATTTTATTAGCTTACATTAATTATACGGAAAGGGATTTCATTGTTACATTTCTACAGAAGGCTCATCTTAATTCTTTTTTCTCTCCAGTTTTGCCTTACTTTTGTTGATTCTCAGAGGACTGGAAATAGTTACCATTTGCTATCATGAAAGATCTCCACATTCTTAGGCAATCGCCAATGTAAAACATGTTTGGATTTCTACTATGTGAAAGGTCTGCAGGCTAGAATATAAAGAATTAGAAGACACACTTTGGCCACAAGTTACTCATACAGGGGCACAAGGACATTTTTTTTTTAAAGTAGTAGGCATAGTAATTAATACATCTAATCCCAGCATGCAGGAGGCTGAGGCAGGAGGATCAGAAGCTTGATGACAAAATGGGCTAAAGACCTTGTCATTAAAAAATGGGGAGGAAGAGCCGGGCGCTGGTGGCTCACGCCTGTAATCCTAGCTACTCAGGAGGCTGAGATCTGAGGATCGAGGTTCAAAGCCAGCCCGGGCAGGAGAGACCGTGAGACTCCCATCTCCAATAAACCACCAGAAAACCGGAAGTGGCGCTGTAGCTCAAGTGGTAGAGCGCTCACCTTGAGCTGAAGAGCTGAGGGACAGCGCCCAGGCCCAGAGTTCAAGCCCCACGACCGACAAAAAAAAAAAAATGGGAAGGAAGAGGAAGATGAAAGAGGAGATGGGGAAGGGGAATAAAGAAAAAAAGAGGAGGAAGAAGAGAAGGAGGAGGAGGAGGACCACTAATAACACAAAGTATATATATACCAAGTATCAAATAAAATCTTCCCCTTCCCTGCCTGTTTTCTCTGTGTTCCTGGTACTGGCATTATCTTCCCAGAGAGCAGCTACCATGTAATCTTGCAGTTCTTCATTTCCGTGTTTGTTTTGCTGACAAGCTAAGCTCCTTAAATCAGCACTGGCTCCATTTCCTCTTTGTGCAAATCCATGATCTGTTCCTTACTATCTAGCTTATGCGAGGTGCTCAATGAATGTTAGGTCGACTAGTACGTGAATGGTAAAGATAATATAGTTCTCCTAGAAGATCAACGACAGTGGAGATTTCTGTGGGCCACGACAGTCAGAAAAAAGTGTGTCAGGAGCAATGACGCACTCACAATATTCCTAGCTCTTAAGGCTAGAGAATGAGAACCAAAATAATGAAATCGGAAAGTGGTAAGTTGGGTAGGAGAAAGAACTCATAATCAAACTCCAGCTAACGTTTTCCAGGTGTCAGCCCATGGCCTCTGCTCTTTAATTTGAAGCACAATAAATTCTGGGACAAATGGCCAGTGCATTGTTTTAATTTGTGACCAGGTGCTTGATTTACAGGAGCCTTGGTCCATCCTGGGTGTTCTCTTGGGTGTTGGAGCACCAGATGATGGTCTGGCTTTTCTGGAGGCTCCCAGGATCCTACTCTGCACTGGAGTCTGAGTCAGTCCCTTTCCCTCTTGCTCAAATTAAAACAGCTAATTTTAGACACTTCCTGATTACTACTAGCTGGCTCTCATTAGCAGATTGAAAATGGTTGGAACCTCAGCTGGAGAAGGAACAACTTTCATTGGTCCTGATCTGTTTTCCATCTCTACATTGTGCTGTTGATGTTGGCTGCCTTGGAGCAAAGCAGAATGAACAGCCTCCAAAAACAGTGGACCACAAGCTGCTGGCTAGGTGCCCAAAGCTGTGGGAAGGGGTGAAGGAACACATGTCCAAGGGAACATGACTACCACTGGTGGCAGGCACATGTTTTGCTCATAATACATTTCAAACGTGCATAAGCATTCATTTTTTTTCATGTATGTGTTCATGCATGCTTAATGACGCCCAGCATATATTGGGTTCTAAACCACCTCATGTCCCACTTATCACAGCCCAGGTTGTAAGTACACAAAAGCACTCAATGAATGGGCCCTGCTAGCCAAGAACTCACAGTCATTGGCCATGATATACAAGCACATGACCATTAACACATGATCCACATAGTGCACCACAAAGGCACCATGGTAGAATAACAAATAATATTCATTGAGTGTAGATGTCCCAGGTTCTATATAAGATTTCCCTGTGCAAACTCAAGAGTCTCAAAGACTTTCGTTCCTGGTCTGGCTTTGAACTTTGATCCACAGATCTCAGCCTTCTGAGTAGCTAGGATGATAGGCGTGAGCCACCGACACCCAGTCCTCATTTCTTTCTTGTTCCTCTTTCTGCTCTCATCAGCAGCTCCCAATAATGTGCATTTTAGTCCAGAGCCTCCTCTAGCATAGCTTGCTTCCTGATGGAATGGACCATTGGAGCCTCTCTCATCAATTCTCTTTCAGTTCTCATCATCCTAGGACTGTCCTTAAGCCAAAGACTTCAACAAATACAAGATAAATAAGCATCAGCAGCATCTCCCATCTACATAAGGCTAGACACATACACACACACACACACACAGAGTTCATTATTCCTTTGTCCTCTTCTGTCTGACAATCTGATGCCAAAAGATCAAAATGGGGTCAAAACTAAAGACTCACACACAGGCTATGGTAATCTCAGTGTGGGACTTACAGAGGAAGGGACATTGCTAACCTAATGTGAGTTGCAATGATGCTATTTCTGGAACAATGGAGACATTGCAGAGAAAAGATATTAAGACCCAACTCAACTCCAATCTGATGGCAGTTCCAGTCAAATGGCAAGCGAACCATACTACCTGGGGTCTTCGCTTCTACTTTTCAATAATATGAAGCTCCTTCTCAGGCTCAAGATCAAGAAAACACAGCCCTTTCCCTATCTTCCATGTATGCGCTTTGTCCTTTGTAGGAGAAATTTCAGGCTTTGGCCTAGAACAAGGGTGTCAGGGAGCAGAGAATCCCGCCACAGAGGGGAAAGGACAGTGCCTCTGGGGGAAGCTAGCTTCCCTCCTGCCTTGTGTCTTGGCTCCATAGAATGATCCTCTCCAGAGCACTGGAGGCCTAGAGTCTTTTTTTTTAATGGGAACAAGAGACTCGTAAATCCCAAAGCCAGACTCCCTTGGAAGCTCCTGGCTCAGCTCTCACGTCCTGGGCTCTCGGCCACGAGGAGCGTCTCCCAAACTGCTCTTCTTGCAGACTTCACACACCAGCTTCAGCCTCTGCTGGACCTCCAGGGCCCTGCTCAGCCTGAACCTTCTACCAGCTCAGGTTGCTAGGGATAAAACTCTTTGGGCTAACTATAGCATTTTAGTCCTCCCATAACTTCCGGCTAACTGGGTTGAGAGATGCTGGCCCAGCATTTTGGGGAAGGTCTGATGGAATAGAGTTTGGAGAGGTCCCAGAAAACCATCGATCTCAGCCATGGGGGTTACAAGAGGAGGAAATCCAGAAAGAAGTTTATACCTTTGAGGCCCCAGCACCCAGGTCTTTGCATTCCTGCTGGGGCCCTTCCTGTGCTGACCCCCACCAACTCCCTCCACCTGTCCAAGAGTCTGTCTCTCTCCAGCTCTAATGAGGGGGCTCCTGGCCCCTCCTCTTCCATCTTCCTTTTCCAGTCAACCTTGTCCGTCTACAGGTCATGAGCGGGGGACCTCCAGGTGCAGTCTGTACAGGGCTAAAGGAGTCAACTACACACTGTCAGGCAGATCTGTCAAGAGGGCTTAGGGTTGTAATTAGGAGGGCCAGCTGGCCTCCTTCATTAGTCCCCTACCAGTCTCCAGCCTGGCTTGTAACTTGATTTCATAAGATGGAACCAAGAAGGGAGAATGAACAAACTGCTAACCTCTCATCTCCTCGCTTAGTATTTTACTTCTTATTTTCTGGTATCTTGGGTCTCTCAGTGTCCTTAGATTTTTCAGGAGGAAGTTTCTAATGGAGGAAAGTCTTCTTGGAGGTTGGAAGAGAGGGGAGAGGGTATTTTCTGGTGGGTAGCAGTGAGGCTGGAACTCAGGGCCTCATGGCCCTCACTTAGCTCTGACACTCAAGGGATCTACCACTTGAGCCACACCTCCACGTCTGGCTTTTTGGTGGTTGATTAGAGATAAGAATCTCATGGACTTTCCTGCCTAGGCTGCCTTCAAACCAGGATCTCTAGCTCTTATAGCCTTTAAGCTTAGTAGCTACCATTGCAGGTATGAGCTGCTGGTGCCAGCTGAGGGGGTCACTTCTTTGCAGATTTGCAGGTCAGCTGCAAATCTGGACCTAGAGCCTACATTCCCCCCCTCTCCCCTCCAATCTTTATGGGAAGGGAGGGAGTATAGTAGAAATAACCTGGAGATACCCTCCAGGTCATGCTTGGACCCTAACTCACAGGGGCACATGGACCAGATTTTTCTTCTGTCTTTGCTCAGGAATAGGAGAAGACTTCTATTTTTGAGTCCATTCCGGATAAGCAACTGTAGGGAAAGAACTCATGATTCTTTTTGTCAGTCATGGGGCTTGAACTCAGGGCCTGGGTGCTGTCCCTGAGCTCTTTTGCTTAAGGCTAGTGCTCTACCACTTTGAGCCACAGCACTACTTCCAGTTTTTTTTTTAAATTGTAAAGATACTATACAGAGGGTTACAGATACATGAGTGAGGTAATGAGTACACTTCCTCTTGAACATTGTTAGCCCCTCCATT
>NW_012267226.1:10021861-10056952 GCF_000151885.1 Dipodomys ordii
TGGGTTGTTTCCATATCCTAGCTATTGTGAACAGTGCTGCAATAAACATGGAGGTGCACGTGTCCTTGTATATTGGTTCCTGTTGTTCAGGGTACTTCCAGTTTTTGAGTGGTTAACTGGAGATAAGAGTCTCAGGAGGACTTTCCTGCTTGGGATGGCTTTGAACTGCAATCCTCAGATCTCAGCCTCCCGAGTAGCTAGGATTACAGGTGTGAGCCACCAGCACCCCGCAGAACTCGTTATTCTTATCGGCAGTTCAAATCAAAGGTGGACACAGGCACTGTCCCTCAGCTCTTCAGCTCAAGGCAAGCACTCTACTACTTGAGCCACTGTACCACTTCTGGCTTTCTGGTGGTTATATTTGCAGTTAAGAATCTCAGGGACATTCCTGCCTGAGTTGGCTTTGAACCGAGATCCTTAGATCACAGCCTCCTAAGTAGCTAAGATTACAGGGGTGAGCCACGGATGCCTGGCAGGTCTTCTTTTTAATATATATAATTTAAACAGGACAATGTTGGAAAGAGGGGACTCAGCTGATAGGACCAGAGCTGCTGACTGGAGGAGGTTGCATGACAAGGACATGCAGGTCTCAGCAGGTCTAGTCTGTTTTTGTGGATTTATTTCCTCCCTGAGACCAATTCAGAGAGCCAGAGTTGGGAGGCATGGCCTTCTGAGCATTAGGCATGATTGGAAGCCCCTCCGGGGGCTCCTCTTTTCTGCTTCCTCTCCCTGCTTTCCGCCTGTGACTCTGTCCCCAGGTGCGTACGTACCTCTTGGGTCTCTTTCTGTCTACTGCTCCACACCCCGCTCTGGGACTCAATTACTCCAGGAATGTTTGATTGAAAGTTTGTATTGAAAAACAGGAGCCAAGGCCTGAGGCTCTGATTAGGGGAAGCAGGGGACAAGAGAAGAGTTTGTGTTTGCTTTTCAATCTGGATTAGAGACCTTTAATTGTGCTAGGAGCAGCCGTGGGGGCTGGGGAATAATGAGTCTGAAGTTTGTTTTCTCACTTAGGCTGCCTCCTCCCTCCTCTCAATCTCCCTGCTGGGAAGGAGTTAGCGTAGACAGAGCTTCAGGGTCTGTCCCAGCTGCCGTCTAAAGGGCTTTCTACATCCTGGGTCTTAAGAACCCAACACAGCTTGCAGCCAGGCCCAGCAGTAGGTAGGTGTGCAGGTGTGTGAGGATGAGCAGATCCTGGAGCTTGGTGACAAAAGTCTGCATATTAAACCTTTCCCCAACTCTCTGTCTCTGAGTAGGTGGGAGATGCTCTCATTCAGGACATCGGGTGATAGCTGAACCTGCTGCTATGCCACTTGGATGTGCGTTTTACTGAAGCCTGAAAGTGCCTTTGATTTTTCTCTGGAGGCATCAGATGCCATTCCAGTGAGCCACTCTGCACCACCACCCTCCTCCAGATAAGGGCCTTGCCCATCCTCAGGAGTGCGTGCCTGTAAACAGGAGATTGCCTGAGGCCCGACTTCTCCCAGAGTGAAAGCTCAAACACTCTAGGATCTCCCAAGTTCCTGCCCATTGCCCTGAGGCCTCACGGGTATTCTTCCTTTCCATCTTGCCCGCCCTCCCTCCCTCCCTCCCTTCCTTTCTTTTGTTTTTCAATTTTGGGTCTCCCTGTGTCACCCAGCTGGCTTTAAACTTTCAGTCCTCTTGTTTATACCGCTCAGGTGGTAGGACGGATGTGAGCCACCACCAATATTATTAACTGCTTTCTGTCTGAGCAGAATTCACAGGGGCCTGTCTGCCTGCCTGGTCCTGAGTCCCATTGAGCAGGAAAGACATCCCTATCTCTCTAAGGCCTGCTGGATTGTCAGGTATGCTCACACCTAGGTAAGATGCTATAGCCTCTGGTTTTTGATTGGTTGATTGGAGAAAAGAGTCTCAAGGGGACTTTTCTGCCCCGGCTAGCTTCAAACCGAGATCTTCAGATAGCCTCCTGAGTAGCCCAGCTTAGCTTGTGATGTTTATAGCCCAAGACAATTGGGGCATGTGCATTACTTGCTCAAGGTCTCACAGTTCCCACACAGGTTCGTTTGCCTCCGAAACCCAGGCCTTTTTCCTCTCATCAGCTGGGGAACAGACACAGGGAGACAAGGGATAGTGGCCGAAGGATACAACAGAGGAAGGAAATTAATTCCTTTGGCTTCCCCAAACCCCAAAGAGAAGATGGCTGGGCTCAATGATAAATGCCTACTATCTCAGCTATAGGGGGAGGAGACATACTGGGTGGGTCTGATGGTGTACACCTGTTATCTCCACCAATTAGTAGGAGAATCAAAGTGCAGGCCATCCCAGGCTTAAAGCCAGACTCGACTTCGAATATAACCAATGTAAAAAGAGGCTGGAGATACGGTTCAAATGGTAGAGCACCTACCTAGCAAATTTGAAGAGCTGAGTTCAAATCTCAGTACTACCAAAGAAAGACTACAATGCATAGAATCATGCAGTACCTGGAGGCAACTCCAGCCTTCACAGCTTAGTGAGGCAGAATGCCCATTGTGGCCTCAAACCAACATCCCCCCCCCCTTTCCCAATCACCCCCTGAGGCCCAGCCCTTAGTCCCTTCTGGGACTTTTCTTGAGATCTCAAAAGCTGGCATTACTGAGCACTTACTATGTGTCAGGCCCATTCACATGGATGGACACATTTAAAGATCTGAACTCTCTGTCCAGCCTCTCTCAGCCAGAGAGAGGCTGAAAGTTGGTCACCCAGAAAGGAGGAGGTCTGCCTCTAGAGTCCAATACTTCTCATTGAGCCATAATGGGGTATTTCAGCCTGGCTCCTACCCCTTGCCATAGCTTAGGTCTATAGAAAAGTCTTTCCCTCCTCCACATTCCCTTGGGGCTTGGGTGGGGCAGGATGACTGCACGTCAGCACCCCTAAGCAAGCCTGTGAAGTCCCTTAACTATCACAGCATGGCCACATCTGGTCCATCCTACACCAGCCCCGGGCTAGGATTTTGCTTCCTTTGGGTTTGGCCAAGCAACATAGCCAGGGTGGTCTGCTGAGGTCCCTTTCATATTTATGCAAGTCTAGTCCTATCCTTGGATCCTTCCTCTCTCAACTCTATTACCCATCTTCTTTCATGGGCCCCTCTTTCCTATGTTCCTTCCCCAGACAGAGGCTGTCCTTTTCCAGACTGGCATGTTAGAAGAAGTCCCCTAGGAGCAGGGCTGTGGTACCCAGGGGGGCGTGGAAGAGGCAGAGATGTGGTGGTTCCCATGCAACCACTCTGCAATGCGGAGGTCCGAGAGGATGGGGATGACTCAGGCTCCTCTGGAACACCTCCAGCTCTGGGCTCTTCTCACTGCGATAGGTCTTGAAGGTCAGGGCCCGCCTGGGATGCACCAATCAGGAAGACTACCTCTTCTCAGCTCTTGCAGGAGTCCAGCTTGAACCCATTGCTGAGGCCCTGTGGAGCTGGGAGGATGCTGGGCGGGTTCCCACTGTGAAACAGTAGTAGGAACATGCAGCTGGCTGTGTGTAAACTAAAGCTTGTTACTGTCCTGGAAACTTTTGACTCAGGGGCCCACAGGTTGGAGCAGGGAGCACTGTGTGGAGGAAAAAAATAATGTATGAACTGCTACTGTTGAACCCCAAATGTTTTCTGCTGCATCCCCCCCCCTCCACACACACACAATGTCCTGCCATTCTCCTGATTTGCTCCACTGGCTCCCCTCACCCCTGCCTCTCTGTCCTCCCCCTTGCATATCTATTGGCTTCTTATTATATCAGCCAAATTCTGCACCAACACAAGGTAGGATTGGGGAGCCATCAAGCTGGGATCTGACCTTTCTTAGTCGAAGGTCTCAGAGTCAGCTTGCCAATGACTAAATCCCTAACCTGTGTCCACCTGTTTACAAAAATATGTTACTGTTTCCCGATACTGTTTTTCCAGTGTGACATACATGTTCCTGCCCCACTTGCAAGTCTCATTACACTCCTTTTTGAATGTGACCCCTCCCAATTCCACATAACACCATTACCCCTCTTCTTGGAACCCACCCTACCCCCAAGTTCCCATAGACTACATAATATGCCCTATGTGACTGCCCCCTAAAATTTTGCTTAAATTCAGCCAACACCTGCCCATGACTGCTGCCTCCTTTCCTTCTTGAGCAGCCTGGCAGGTCTGTCCCCTGGTAAAGGCTTGAGCTCCGTATTGGTCGCTCTGGGTCCTCTCTCATTTCTTACACTTCGGATGCTGTGAAAATGCACCAGAGAAATGTCATAGGTAGCCATGCCCTGCAGGGTGCTCAGGGATCAGACCCTGGAGCAGAACCTCTGTAGGGCTCAGGGAAGAAGATGGTGGGGAAGTAGTCTTGGGTATCAGGGCCACTGAGAAAAACCATTAGGACTCACCCCCTACCCCATCTCCTTTTAGTATGCATGGTTATGCAAATAACATGCAAATTCACCCACTGTTGTGTCTCTGTCATCAATGGCCGGGTATGTTTCATCTCTGATCCCAGCTTTGGTTTCTGTGGATCCCAGCAGGTCGCTAGGTGGGAGGGGGAGGCTCCAGCCTGAGAGAAGAGGGTGGGGTGGGGAATGATCACTTTCCCTGGCGCAGTAGCTGTCACATGGACAGGGCTGCAGAGGAGGGGGGGTGGCGGCAGCTAGACCCTGGGGGTCCCTCCCCGCAGACTCTCTGACATTTACTGGCTCCATGTGGTGGGGGAGGGTGGGGGGGAGAGGCTGCTCTGGGCCTGATGGATGGGCTCTGGAAGCAGCTTCAGCAGCTCCTGCTGAGGGCTGGGGCCAGGCTCTGCACAGAGAGGTCAGGTGGAGGGCAGAAGAAGGCTTGGGAGAGGCTGGTGACTAGACGTGGATGTCCGGGTCTTTTATAGCTGAGAAGCTGGGTGGAGGGAGGGAGGACAGGCCCTACATGGCGGTGGGGGATGGGGTTCAGTTAGAGCATGTCATCTTGAGTTGTATTTCTGTCTTCTTAAAAGACCCAAGTTTCTGTGTTCTGTGTGGGTACCAAGGTGTGTGTGAAGGGACCGGTGGGTTCCGGTTTGTGCAGGCAAAGCACATTTTGCTTATCTGGTTGCTGGCCCTTGGCCGACCTCAAATGTACACCCACACTCATACTCACACACTCATACATTCATATTCCCCTTCTCCCTCTCACATGCACACGTACCACTCAAGTAGTGTCACTCATTCACATTCATACACACACACACACACACACACACACACACTTTCATTAATAGGAACCTCTGCCATATATATATCTGGAGTGACTGAACTTAAATCTCTCAATATAAATCATGTCTCTTCTTCTACTTGTTTCTCCAGTGTTCCAAATGCAGTGCTTAAATCCCTTCTTGATTACAGTCTCAGAAAGTCCACTCCATCCTATACAAGCTTCACAACCCCCTCTCCCCTCTCTGTCTGTCTTTTAGGTTTGAGACTGTGATTCAACCTCAGTCCCTGATGCTTTTGCTCATTGGCTGGCATGCAACCAACTGGGCCACACATACCTCCAAACGTAGACATTTTCATGATACCAATTCAGCGGCAGAGCTGGAGACCATAACCCTATCTCTGGGAATGTCCAAACCTAAGTAAGAAGATCTGTGTGTGTCTGAGCTAGACCTGAGTCAGACCATGTGTGATAGGTGGTTTGGGACAACCGGAAGTAGCTGTTGTGAGCCTATGTGCTTCATTTCCCAGAAGCCCTTCTGGTGGCCTGGAGAATCCTGCTCCGGCCAAGGTGATGCTTTTCAGGATGTGGCAAGGAGGAGGTAGAGGTAATGGTGTTGGGGCTGGGGGTGGGGGCGGGGAGAGCAGCAGTTGACAGGTTGTCAAACAGGCTGTCTCTTCACTTCATAAATTCCCCTGCCATTCCCCAGGATACCTTGAGTTTGACCTCAGTGCAGGGAGCAAAGTTCCTTCTTTGTCTCCTAATAAACAGCCTGGATGATTGCTGGCCTCCAGCTGTTCTGCTGCCCTGCAGGGGCCCCACCTCACCCTCCCACTTTCTCTAGGGAAGTCTCATTAACTGGAGGCTTGGGGCCAAGGCAGGGCTCTGCTGCCACCTCTGTCCTCATTAGAGCAATCATCTCTGTCTGGAGTGATGGCCCAGCTCCTCCTTAGAAGCTGATCCCTGCACGGGCCTCTCTCCAAGGCCACTAGAAAACTGCCATGAATCCTCGGGGCAAAGAGGGCATTGGGTTCCCCTGGTCACTAAGGCCAGATGACCTGGGTGGAGAGAGTTACATGGGTCTTTTCAGAAATACCTCAGGTATTTCTCGGTTCTCACTGGTTCTGTTCTTGCTTGCATCTCTGTCTCTCAGACAAACTCCACAGAGCCAGTTTGGGAAACAAAAAATCTCAGGAGGAAACGGGATGTTTTTGCACGCAGATTTGAGTAAGAGGCTAGAGTGTAGGTCCTCATTTAGGTGTAGATGTCACTCTTCAATATTCAAGGTGTTTTCCACTCCCCCTTTCTACACAGATTGTTTGGTGGTTACAAGTTAATGATGTGGGACTGAACTTGATGGCTCATGCCTGTAATCTCAGCACTCACAAGGCAGAGGCAAGGAGGATGGATGGTGAGTAAGGTTGTTTACACACACACACACACACACACACACACACACACACAGAGTCAATGGTGTATAAACCCTGGTGTTGCTAGCTACATACCACCTGGGCAATGGGGTCTCCATTTGTGTATTTGGAGAAAGGGGATAATGACAGTAACACTGACAAAGATTACTGCAAGAGAAGATGGATACAACACACAAAGTGTTGGTTATTATTATCCTAAGGATAAACATTGTATTTTTATGTGTATGTGTATGTGTTGGTTTTGAGGCTTGAACTCTGGCCTCCGCACTGTCCCTGATCTCTTTTGCTCAAGGCTAATGCTCTACCATTTGAGCCACAGCTCCACTTCTGGCTTTTTGTGATTAACTGGAGATAAGAGTCTTCTGCCTGGGCTGACTTAGAACTATGATCTCAGCTCCTGAGTAGCTAGGATTACAGGCATGAGCCACTGGTACCTGGCTTACATTTGTATGTAAACTCTGAAGGCAGGTTTTGCTGTTCTACAAAGGCCATAAATGATATACTTTTCCCTTTTACTTACATGTTCCAAACAGAGCCCAAAATATTTGTTTTAGCTGGGAAAGATTTTCTTTTTAAAGAAGAGATGTAACTCAGAAGAAAAACAAACAGAAAAGAGGAAAAAGAAAAAGAAAGCGAGAAAGGAAAAATATAGAGGAAAAAAACTACAAAAGCAAACACATGGAGACTGAACAACATATTGTTGAATGACCACTAGGTCACTGAAGAAATGAAGAACTCAAGAAATTCTTAGGATCTAAGGCAAATAAAAATATAATGACTTTGTAAACAAACAAACGAACAACCTAGGTATAAACTTAGCCAAGGAGATGGAAAATCTCTACAAAAAAAAAAGGAAATACAGACCTTATGATCCTAGCTACTCAGGAGGCTGAGATCTAAAGATCATGGTTTAAAGTCAGCCTAGGCAGAAAAATCCCCATGAGACTCTTATCTCCAATTAACCACTCAAAAATCAGAAGTAGTGCTATAGCTCAAATGGTAGAGCGCTAGCCTTGAGCACAAAGAGGCTCAGGACAGTGCCCAGGCCCTGAGTTCAAGCCCCACAACCGACCAAAAAAAGAAAAAAACCTTGAAGAAAAAAATAATTAAGACACTAGAAGATGGAAAAACTTTCCAAGCACATGGATCAGCAGAACTGATATCAAGAAAATGCCCATATTACTAAAAGTAATCTAAAGGTTCATTGCAATACCCATCAAAATTTCATTCTTGTACGAGTGGAAAAATCAATCTCTTTTGTACAATAAATATATATATATTTTTAAAGGGAAAAAATCAAGGAAAGTAAAACAGGCTATATTAAGGTTGTTCCCACACTAGTGGGAAGGGGAGGTTAACAAACAGGGTAAATGAGGATGCATTTGATCAAAGTACTTTATATGCATGCATGAAAATAGAACAGTGAAGCTTATTGAATGTGTGTGTGTTGGTCCTAGGGCTTGAACTTAGGTCCTGGATTCTGTTCTTGAACTTTTTTGCTCAAGGTTAGTGCTCTACCCTTTGAACTACAGTTCCACTTCTGGCTGTGTGTGTGTGTGTGTGTGTGTGTGTGTGTGTGTGTGTGTGCTTATGTGGAGATAAGATTCTCACAGACTTTCCTGACTGGGCTGGCTTTGTACTAGGACCCTTAGATTTCAGCCTCCTGAGTAGCTAGGATTTCAAGTATGAGCCACCAGCACCTAGCTGATATTGTTTTAAGAAGACAGGAAAGTAGATGAGGGAGAGAGGTGGAGGTGTTGAATTTGGTTGGTGAAACGCTCTCTTATTCAATTAATATATGCAAATAAAAATCTTTCAAAGAAAAGAGCATACAAGATATAGAAAGGCTCAGAAAAGCTATAAAAAGAACCTGGTACTATTGCAAATATTGAGAACAGGAAGAGGAATGAAATAACCAGTCATAGGGGTGGAAAGCATACTTTTCATATTAGGTCTTTTTGAATCTTTTTCTATGTCTGTGTCACATAAAATCAACTTTAGGCTGGGTGTGGTGGTTCATGCCTATAATCCCAGCACTCAGGATGCCATGGTAACCTGGGCTACACAGTGAGACACTATGTCAAAAACAGTCGCTTATTGATTTATGTTTTAAATTAATAAAATACCTTTTGGCTCAGAAGGAGCTACGATGTAACTTTCTTTGGTTAGCCATGTTCATTTGACTCCACCACACAACCCAAGTTCAATACCCATCAGTTCAGTCATGTACCTGAGCTGCACTCCTGTTAAGGTTGGTGCCACATCTGCCCTGACCCCAAGAATGGTCCTCCAATAAAGATGGGTGATGATGTCACTAAGATGAATGAAAGGGCCTGGAGATGACAAGGAAACTGACCACTCAAAATGGGTGGAGGTGGAGGTGGGAACCTTCTGGATTTACTTCATTATCTCAGCCCCCAAGAAACCACCAAGAGACAGAAAGAAAAAGAAAAAAATATAAACTGGGCCCTGGGTTACTCACCCCTGTAATCCTAGCTACTCAGGAGGCTGAGATTTGAGGATCGATCCAGGTTTGAAGTCGGACAGAGCAGACAAATCCTTGAGACTTATTCTCCAATTAGCCAGTGATAAACCAGAAGTGGCCAGCTTTGAGCAAAAAGAAGCCAAACAAAGTTGGGCACTGGTGACTCATGCCTACAAGCCTAGCTACTCAGGAGGCCAAGATCTGAGGATTGTGGTTTGAAGCCAGCCCGGGCAGGGAAGTCTGTGAGATTTTTATCTCCAATTAAATCATAAAAAAAAGCTGAAAGTGGCACTGTGACTCAAGTGGTAGAGTGCTAGCCTTGAGCAAAAAGAGCTTAGAGACAGTGCCCAGGCCAAGAGTTCAAGCCTCAGGACCAGTGTAAAAACAAAAAAAGCCAACAAAAGCTCAGGGTCCCAAGTTCAAGCCCCAGTACCAGAACCACAAATAAATAAATAAAAATTTAAGGGCTGAGAATATGGCTCAGTGGTAGAGTGCTTGCCTTGCATGCATGAAGCCCAGGGTTTGATTCCTTAGTACCACATAACCAAAAAAGCCAGAAGTGGCGCTGTGGCTCAAGTGGTAGAATGCTAACCTTGAGCAAAAGAAGCTCAGGGACAGCACCCAGGCCCTGAGTTAAGCCCCAGAACTGGCAAGAAAATAAATCAATAAAAAAAAAATAAAAATTTCAAAAAGAGAAAAACATTACACATATAGCAAAAATACTATTTTTCTGCCTGAAAGAGATTGCATCCTTTAAATAGAAAACTTTCTGGAACTATTAAAGGAATATTAAGAACCTATTGAAATGTCAATGACCACTTTTGCTACTTCACAAATGGCATTAATAAGGGTGTGGTTGATGCCAAGCCAACCAGAGTACACGCAAAGGAAACTATCATATCATCTGCTAAACACAAAAAATAGATTGATTAATTAATTAAAAAATTTAAAACTTCCATATTAGCTTTGGAATTTTCCTAACATGAGTGTCATATATTCATTCACTAATTTAATTATTTTTGTTCCAGTACTGGGACTTGAACTCAGAGCCTAGGCGCTGTACCTTACCTTTTTCCCTCAAGTCTAGAGCACTACCACTTGAACCACACCTCTATTTCTGACTTTTTGTTGTTGTTGGTGGTGGTCGTGGGGCCTGGACTCTGGGCCTGGGAGCTGTCTGTCAGCTCTTCAGCTCAAGGCTGGCACTCTACCACTTGAGCCACAGCTGTGACTTTTTCTGCTTATGTGGTGCTGAGGAATCAAATCCAGGGCCTCATGAATACAAGGCAAGCACTCTACCACTGAGCCACCTTCCCAGCCCATTTCTGACTTTTTGATGGTTAGTTGGAGATAAGAATCTCACAGATGGGACTGGGAAGGTGGCTCAGTGGTAGAGCGCTTGCCTCGCATGCATGAGGCCCTGGGTTCGATTCCTCAGCACCACATAAGCAAAAAAAAAAAAAAAAAAAAGAATCTCACAGATGCTCCTGCCTGGGTTGGCTTCAAACCACAATCCTTAGATCTCAGCCTTCAGAACAGCTGTGATTATAGGTATGAGCCACTAGCTCTTAGCCTCCTAAATTTT
The DNA here is from genome assembly GCF_000151885.1 of Dipodomys ordii. Taxonomy (NCBI): domain Eukaryota; kingdom Metazoa; phylum Chordata; class Mammalia; order Rodentia; family Heteromyidae; genus Dipodomys; species Dipodomys ordii. The sequence goes on from NW_012267226.1 coordinate 10,032,526, forward strand.
CTTCCTTCCTTCCTTCCTTCCTCTCTTCCTTCCTCTCTTCCTTCCTTCCTCCCTTCCTTTCTTTTTTGCTAGTCTGGGTCATTGTCCCTGAGCTCCTTTTGCTCAAGGCTAGTGAGCTACTACTTGAGCCACAGCATCACTTCTGGCCTTTTCTGTTTATGTGGTACTGAGGAATCGAGCCTGGGACTTCATACATGCTAGGCAAGCACTCTACCACTAAGCCACATTCCCAGCCCTCACACTCCCTTAATTCTAGAAAGGTCATGATATCCGGCCACCAAAGTCAGGCAAGGGCTGATTGTGATGATCTGAAAAAGAAAAAAACATCTGAACATCTGGGGGTTCTGAGGCTGGAGGTCAAAGGGAGTCCAGGTATGTCTGTTTAATTTCCTCAGCTGGCCACTTTGTGCCCTAAGAGCCTTGTCTCAACAACTCTTTTGTGGTCCAGACTCAAGGCCTCAATATCTATCTATGTCCTGTTAGCTCTGGGCTGGGGAGGCAGGCAAGTGCCAAAGCCACCTCAGCCAGGGGCCCTCAGGCTGGGAAGGCCTTTCTCTCTGGCCTTGCTCTCCTGTTCAGTCTTTCTTCCCTCAGGCTGCCATTGAATCCCATTCCCCCCTCCAACCCCACCCCCCACTGCCATGAAATCTTCCCTATTTCTTACAGACCACAATTCACTCTGCCCCCTTCTGACATAATTTGTGGTCTTTCCTACATTCTAGCTCTTTGGTTTTCCGTTTTATTTTGTTGCAGACTAATTCAGGGCGTGGGCACTATCCCTTAGCTCTTTTGCTCAAGACTGGTGCACTACCACTTGAGTCACCGTTCTACTTCTGACTTTTTGCTGGTTATTTGGAATTAAGAGTCTCATGGATTTCTCTTGCTTCTGCTGACTTTGAACTGGGATCCTCAGATCTCAACCTCTTGAGTGGCTAGGATTACAGGTGTGAGCCACTCATACCTAGCTCCTCCATTGTGTTTGATATTATCGACACTCTTCAGATGCCATTTCCCCCTCTTGGTTTTGGAGAACTGAGAGTTCACTTACATCTGAACAAGTGCCCAGAGCACCAGCAGCACTCCATCAATACCTGTGGGGCAGAGGGTATGCAGACCCGAGTCACCAACCTGAACTAAGTTCATCACAGTGCTCTGCCTTTCCTCTCCAATCGCAGAACAAATACTCCCGTCCCCACTGGGCAGCAGAGACTGAGCAGGGGCAGCAGCAGCTGATAAGGGGCACCTAGCACGTGCCCTGCCCGTCCCCTCTTCCCTTTGCTCATGGTATCTGTTCCTTACAATGCTCAGCCCAAGTGGAAGAGCCTTCAGATTTATATGGTGCTATTTACTGGCCCTCTGCCAATTAGTGACACTTTGAAATTCCCTTATATGACGCACTGCTGCTCTGACAATAAACAAGTCATTAGCTGGGTCGGAGGGCAGTTTCCAGCTGGTTTTGATTCATTGTTTCTGAATGTACTTAAGAGGCTCCTGAAGTCTCTAGTCCAAAGCTCAGGGAGCTGGAGGCAGATGCAGCTTCCACACACCCAGGTTTCTATAACTTCTGCTTTTCCTTCTGATCTCCCTGGAGCTTCCAAACCCTCACCATTGAGAGAATACTGATCTCTCCCAAGTCCCCACCTCGCTTTCCTAAGACAGTAACAGGACAGAAGCCCCAGCAGGGAATAGATGTGAAAGAACATGGAAGAGTGAGAAAAAAGGCTGAATGAAAAGGAGTCAGAGGAGAGAGGTACTAGAAGGAGAGCTCGAAACTCCAATGAGCAAATTTGACAGAGAAAGATGGCAGATAACGGAGTGAGAAATTCTAGCTGGATATATACAGCATGTGTCCTTCCTTCCTTCCTTCCTTCCTTCCTTCCTTCCTTCCTTCCTTCCTTCCTTCCTTCCTTTCCTTCCCTCCCTTCCCTTCCTTTCCCCTCCCTTCTCTTCCTCCCTTTTTTCTTCTATCCCTCCCTCCCTCCATTTCACATATACAAAATTTGATACCTGAAAGAAGTGATTTTCCTAGTCTACCCAGTTCATATGTTTCCAGGATCAGACTTAGAAGCTGGTCTAGCTCTGCACCAAATCTTTTCTTAGGACCTGCATTGCCATCTGGGAAAGAAAAGTGAATTAGAAGAGAGCAGGAAGGCTATGGTTTGGGACAATGGTCACTTCTCCCATTTGTCTTCTCCCATCCTTTTGTCAGCTCTCATGCCCATTGCCTTCTGGGATTCTGCATATATGAAATGGTCATGTATGGGTATGTAAGGATGTTGTCTAAGTGGATAAGAAGCCAATGGCTGCTCTAGGTACTAAGAGAGAAACAAATGAATTCAATACAGTTTTCAGGTCGTATTGACCTCTTTGCAAAAGACCCATGAACTAGAATGCAACATAATGAAGAAGTGATCAGCAGGTCACTGAAAGATGAGAGTTGAAGCCATCATCATGACATATCAGACTAGATATAGCCCCAAGTGCTGGGGATATGGGGGCAGGTGACATGATCTCTACTTCATAAGACAGAAGCAGTTTACAAAGGGTTATACTCTCAGGAAAAAAAAAAAAGGACTAGAGAAATATCACCCATGGCCAGGGTAGTGTGACAATTAATCATTCCCTTTCTGGGACTCTGAATAGAAAAAAAAATCTGTGAGAAATAGAAGTGTCAGTCCTGGCACATATGTGACCGTCGTGTCTGCATTTCCACTGTTGGAATTCCTAAGCTGAGCACGTAATGTAAAAATAGATTCCAGACCAGTGAAACTCATGGGGTCTCAACAGAAGGAAATGGAAAACTATTTGGGAAGAATGCACCCCAGAGTCACAGCATCTCACAGCAAAGTACAGTCCCCCTTTGAAGTTACCCTAACAACAACAACAAAATGTTATAAAACCACATAAGGAAGTGATAAGCCATGAGGGAAAGACACTGAACATATCAAACTGGTTTAGTATTCCAATAATGTAAAATAACCTGAGGGTTATTTTACAGAACTGGTAGAAAACTTGCCTGGGCATGAGCAAAATCCTGGGCTAGATCTCCAGCACTCCAAGATAAATAAATAAAATTATATTTTTAAAAAGCAACCTGAAAGCAACTAAAATAACTGTTTAGCATAATTTTAAATATCTTTAGAAAAGAAACTGTAGCTGAGTGCTGGTGACTCACATCTGTAATTCTAGCTACTCAGGAGGCTGAGATCTAAAGATCACAGTTCGAAGCCAACCTGAGTAGGAAAGTTCATAGGACTCATTTCTAATTAAACACTAAAAAGTTAGAAGTGGAGCTGTGGCTCAAGTGGTAGAACACTAACCTTGAGCACAAAAAGTTCAGGGACAGCACCCAGGCCTGGAGTGCAAGCCCCAGGACCAGGGTCTGCATATGCATACATACATGTATGAATCATATGCACACATACATGTATGAATCAGTGCATATGCCCCCCCAACCAGAAAGAAAATAATAGAGAAGAATAGCATATTTTGAAAGAGAACAGACAAATTTGTGAAAAGAGCCAATGGAACTTTCCAGAAATGGAAATGATGGTCACTGGGGCAGGGGGGGGGAGGGGGGTGAAGAGATTGAAAATTCGATAAGGATAGTACGAGTTATGAAGAGCTACAGAGGAAAAGAAGGTGGAGAGCAAGAGAGTCTAACAGTTTCTCAGGGTTGATGGAAGACATTTTTCCTCAGATGAAAGAAATATTAGGAATTCTGAAGGGCATAGCTAAGGATAAATCTGCAACAAGAAACGGATTTGAGAAATTGAGTCATACTGTATTCAAAGACATACAGCCAGGATGTTAAGGAATGAAAGAGGAAGGAGTGGTTCAATTTTTCTAGAACTATTTGGGAAAGTTCCTGGAAAACTGAGACTTGAAGGTGAGTGAAAAATTTTAAGAGTTACTGAGTATTATATGGTGGAGCAGATGGGGAGATGTCAGAAAATAGGAGGTTCAAGCTGAGTTCTTAACACAATTCTTTTTTTTTTTTTTAATGTCAGACTTGGTTGAACTCAGAGCCCAAGCATTGTCTGTGAGCTTGTTGCTCAAACCTAGCACTGTGCCACTTGAGCCATAGCTCCATTTCCTACCATTCATTTTGAGTTACACTACCTGGGCATTGTCAATAATCTGTATGTGAGCAAAAGGTTTGGGGGGAACTGCCCTTGGCCTACAATTTACTTCACACCTGGTCTTGACTCCTCCTACTTGGATCCTCTGCTCTGATCATGGCTGGCAAACCAATTCTACCCATAAATCTATCCATAATCACCCTTTGAGGCTACGTCCATTGCCCTTTCAGGCATTCCCCCTCCTGGAGTCAAGCTGAAATTGAACTACTCAGCTTTTGCTTCTCTCTACCTGAGGTCCTTGGGGCGAAGAAAGCAGGGCTCTACAGTGGACACAGGGGCAGACCCTGGGGATCTGGGTATCGTTAGCAGTGTCGGTAGCTTCAGACAACAGAGGAACCTGGGCAGGGTAATTGGCTCATGAAAGCGGCACATTGCTGGAAGAGTGGAGAGGGTCTAGAGAGAAGGGGAGAGACTTTAATGAGAAGCAAATGCTGTAGGAGAGCCTGGGGCCTCCTTCCCCCCTCCAACTCATGGCTTATTAGCATTCCTTAGACACCTGCAGGCACTTGGCTTGGCTGGGCATGGGATGGATGTGCTGTCTCTTCCCTGCTGGTGTACAGAGCAGAAAGATGAAGTTTGGTTCTAATTAAGGGGGCAGGGAGCAGGGGTTGATGCGAGACAGGAGAACCCTTTCTGTGTCTTTTAAGAGCCTGTGATTTTCTTAGCAGTTGTCAAATTTGGGCTCTTATGCTTGGTTGTGGCATCATGAATAGAGCATTAGATTTGGGATCAGGTGAAGTTGGGGTTGTATACGTTCTTTTTCTAGGTTGGCAGCTCTGGGAAAAACATCAAATCCCTCTTTTTTTCCCCTCTAGCCTTTCTCATCCTAAGAACAATGAAATAATAATTCCTACTGATTATCAAGTAAACCATTTGGAGATACTTGGCAGAGTACATAAGAGTGAATGGTCAGTCATCCAAAATATTGATCCCCCGCCCCCAGACTGTTAATAGTTATGGGGAAGAAAGTGTCTTCCTCGCTTTTTCTTTTTTTCTTTTTTTGGTGCTGGTTCTGGGGCATGAACTCAGGCCTAGGCGCTGTCCCTTAGCTTTTCCACACAAGGCTGGCACTCTACCACTTGAGTCATAGCTCCACTTCCTGCTGGCTTTTTGCTGCATAATTGGAAACAAGAGTCTCACAGACTTTTCCTGCCCAGGCTGACTTTGAAACTCCATACTCAGAGCTCAGCCTTTTGTGTGGCTAGATGACAGGTGTGAGCCTCCAGTGCCCAGCTTGTTGTCTTCCTCGGTTTTGTATTTTTGTGACCTCTGAGGAGTCTAACATAGTGCCTGGCACGAAAAGCAAACTATGGGGCCAGAAACCTGTGACTCATGTCTGTAATCCTAGCTAATCAGGAGGCTGAGACCTAAGGATTGCAGTTGGGCAGGAAAGTCTGTGAGAGTCTTATCTCCAGTTACTCATCTAAAAGGCCAGAGTGAAGTTGTGGCTCAAGTGGTAGAGCACTGGCCTTGAGCACAGAAGCTCAGGGACAGGACCCAGGCTCTAAGTTCAAGCTCCAAGACCATCACAAACAAATGAGTAAATGAGGAAGCAAAGGTCCTATGCATGGAGCATCCTTACCTGGACACTGGTACAAGACAAGTTTAGCTCAGAAGTTGGGATACCAAAAAAGAAGTCTGACTGCCTGTAGAGTTATTAAAATGTGCTTAGTGGCAAGCTGTTGACTAACCAGCAAAGAGGCAGCGCTGATATAAGATCCAATGAAAAACTTAGGTCCATCTAGCACTGGGAGGTTCCAGGTCTATCTTACAGAAGAGGGACTCCACACAAACAGAGGGGTCTATCTATAATCCAGGAAGGATGCTGTTCTTCCACTCCTCCCTACACCCCATTGATGCAGGTGTTGAAGTCAGGCCCGGGTCCTGAGGATGGAGGAGCATGCAGTAGCCTCTGACACTGGCTCCCCTTTGGCTGGGAAGGGCTCTCCGGCTGCAGATCCTGTCCACCTGCTCTCCAGCTGCTGCTGGCAGAGCCCTGGCAGACTCCGGCATCTTCCACGCATCTTTAATCTGTCTTCACTTGGTGCCAAACATCTGCAGAGTGGATCTACTGGTCGTTTTATTTTCTGTTTGTCTTGGGTGTGACACAATCTCCATTCTTCACTTTAATGACTCTTCTCTTTATTATTATCGTCTCAACCACTCTATTTGTTTGCTTTCCCCAAACCCCAACCACTTTCCCTGTGTTGTTCAGGACTGGCCAGGGCCCTTGCCAGCCAACCCTCCCTGCTTCCTTTTCCCTCCCCTCTGTGGGCCATTCCAGGGCCCTGTCCCCCCTGCTGGGAGCCTCACTCAAACCAGATGTGGCTTCCTCCTCCTCTTCTTCCTCCCTCCTCCCTCCTTTCCAGCTGCCCAGGGCTACAGTGGGTAAGAGAGAGCAGAGGCCCTCTGCCCACATCCTGTTTTCCTCACCTATGCTTTCCTGCCCAGTTCTGTGATCCTTACAAAGGAGCTTGGAAGGGCATTGCATGACAGGGCATCTGTTGGATGCCAACAGTATATTGGGGGCGGGGCGGGGGTGGTGGTGGGGAGAGGGACAGGCATGAGTGATGCTGTCTGGAAATTGAACATCTGAGGGCCCAGGAGGGTGGGCCCTCTCCACTCTCTGTAACAGAGCAGCCCCATCCATGATGCGAGGTAGTTCATACTCTAATAATGGCTACAGCAATGGTTCCCTATTATCAATTACCCAGTTAGCAACATTGTATAACCATAAGATACCCTGTCACCAAGAATGCAGGTTAGTACTCCTTCCTGACAAAGGAGTCTGAGGCTCCCATATCATTTGGCTGATAAGAAGTAAAATAAAGATTTTAACCCAATCTTCACTGATACGAAGAATGGACAATTAGCTTAAAAGCAAGTTTTGACTTTTCTCCACCTGGTCCAATCTGACCTATATTATGCCAAACACTTGGAAATGAATCTCTTTTTGACAACTAGAGTCTGGGTTTGGGGTATCAAGCAATCTGGGGCACATCTCACAGATCCCTCCTCTTCAGCTCAAGGCTAGCGCTCTACCACTTGAGTCATAGTACCACTTCCAGTTTTCTAGTGGTTTATTGGAGATAAGAGTCTCACAGACTTTCTTGCCCTGGTTGTCTTTGAACCGTGATCCTCAGATCTCAGCCTCCTCAATAGCAAGGATTACAGGCACTACCAGCACCTGCCTGGGAGTAGTTTTATCTATGGCCACTACAGGTATTGAAATGTGATCTCTGGGATGATTGAGTCATGGTAGAGGTAATGCCATTGTAAGGAATATTGGGCTTTGAGAAAGATGAAGAATGCAAGAGTCTGGCCAGGTGCTGGTAGTTCATGCCTATAATCCCAGCAACTCAAAGCCAGCTCAGGCAGGAAATTCTATGAGACTGTTAGCTCCAATGAACCACCAGAAAACTGGGAGTAGAGCTGTAGCTCAAAGTGATAGGGCACTAGCATTGAGCAAAAGCGCCCAGGAACAGGGCCCAGACCCTGAGTTCAAGCCCCATGACCCTACCAATATAAAATATAAAAGAAGAAACAAACAAACAAAATGTAAGAATCTGAAGAGAGCTTAGCTTCAGAAGGGGCAGGTGTGACAAAGAGCTCAGATTCTGGGACAAATCACCATGACACTAGTTGAACCAAAGACTGGGTCAGGCTCTGTGGGGTTTGAACTTTTATAGCATAGTGGTGGTAGGTGGTTGGGAACTGTGGTTAAATAAAAGAATTGGCAAGTATGAGTGCACAGTTGCCAGGACATCTCCCAAGAACTCAGAAGGAGCTTGTGCAGAGGCCATTAGCTTCAGGAAATCTGTCCCTGAAGAGAGCTAAACCAACTTTAAGCTGAGTGTGTCAGCAGTCAATACTATAGCTTAGAACAGTTTAGGGCAATGGTTCCCAACTATCAGTGTGCGTAAGCCTCATCTGGGACATACGTTACCATGGAAGTTGAGAAGTCAGAAGTTAATAGTGGCATTGTCAGACATCTTTTGTTTTGGGGTATCAGTAGTGGGGTGTGAACTCAGGGCCTCCTGTTCTTGCTTAGCGTTTTCCTCCCAGGACTGGCACTCTACCAACTGAGCCAAACCTGCAATTGTAACTTCCCCCCCCACCCCCAGACCGGTTGTGGGGCCTGAACTCTGAGCCTGGGTGCTGTCCCTCATCTCTTCAGTTCAAGGCTAGTGCTCTACCACTTGAGCCACAGCGCCACTTCCAGCTTTTTCTGCTTATGTGGTGGTGAGGAATCAAACCCAGGGCGTCATGAATACAAGGCCAGCACTCTACCACTGAGCTACCTTCCCAGCCCCACTTGGAGCTTTTTTGAGAATTAATTGGTAATAAGAGACTCCTGGATTTGTCTGCCTGGGCTAACTTTGAACCAGGATCCCTAGATCTCAACCTGCTGAATAGCTAGGATTACAGCTTGCTTCTTTAACAATTCCTCCCAAGGATCTGGACAGCTGGGGATTAGCTAGCAAGAGACCTGGTACCTGGACAGCACTTGTCAGGAGGAGGCAGTGATGCTGGAGAATAGGAAGGCCTTGCCACTAGCCAGCTGTTTCTCCATTTCCCATTCTTTCATCTTGGCCATGCTGTTACAGACCAGACTTGACTTCCTGGAGAAGGTGGCTCCAGATATCTCTTCCTGGAGAGACGTGGTAGGGATCTGGGTATTAGAAGGGAAGTGGAGAAGAGGCAGGTATGTTGTAGGAAGGGTAGCTAACTTACTTTCTTGCAGCAGCTTCCAGAACAAACGGGCTGGGCTGCTTTGCTCTCTGAAAGGTGAGAGAGCTGTAGTGGCCCTGAGGCAAGGCCTTGGCCGCTGGTGAAAGGACCTTTAATCGCTGGCAGGTGTTTTAGGATGGGGCTGGAGCCTCTCTCAGCTTGGAATAGCCACAGAATGACAGCTCAAAAGCCTTCTGGAGTTCCCCCAGGTCAAAGGTCACCATCAAAGGATCCAGATGTTAAGGCCACACTTTTATTAAGTGGAATCTCTGCCCTGTCTCTGTATGAACTTTGTTTGTTTGTTTGTTTTGGCCAGAGGTCTAGTCTAAACATGAGAATGACTGTCACCTGCTGATTAATTTGCCTTATCTTTCTAGATAAACTTTTCTTTAATTCTCTTGTTAAACTTGGGGTTTCTATGTGATATTTCAATACATGCATAGAAATTCCCACCCCTCCCATTATTCTTTCTTATCTCCTCCCTCCTCTACTCCTTAAAAATCATTTTAATGGGTTTCATGATTCTATTTTCATACATGCATATAAAGTACTCTGATCATTTTCACCCCTTACCACCCTCTCCTTTTTTTTTGGGTCCGGTCGTGGGGCCTGAGCTCTGGGCCTGGGTGCTGTCCCTCAGCTCTTCAGCTCAAGGTGAGCGCTCTACCACTTGAGCTACAGCGCCACTTCGGTTTTCTGGTTGTTTATTGGAGATAGGAGTCTCACGTTCTCTCCTGCCCGGGCTGGCTTTGACCTGTGAACCTCAGATCTCAGCCTCCTGAGTAGCTAGGATTACAGGCGTGAGCCACCAGTGCCCGGCTTACCCTCTCTTTTTGCTCCCCCCCTTCTGGTTGCCTCTCTCCACCAGTAGTCCTCCTTTTGGGGGGGGCATCTAGATTTCATATATGAGAGAAAACATGTGACATTTGTCATTCTGAGCCTGGCTTATTTTGATTAACATTATGATTTCCATTTCCATTCATTTTCCTGCTGACTACTTCCTCCTTCTCCTCATACTTCTTGTTCTTGTACTGGGGCTTGAATCCAGGGCCTTGTTTTCTCCCTTGACTGTTTTGTTCATTGCTGATGCTCTACCACTTGAGCCATACCTCCACTTCTAGCTTTTTGCTGGCTAGTTGGAGATAAGAGTCTTGTAGATTTGTCAACCTGGATTGGCTTCACACTGTAATTCTCAGATTTCAGCCTCCTGAACAGCTAGGAGCCACTCACATCCAGCAACTTCATTCTTCTTTATGGCCATATAGTATTTTCAGGGGAATTTCTGAGGACCTGTTAGGTAGTCCTAGAAATAAGATCAAAGGTAGATAGGGAAGACCAGAAGTTGTCTGCTCACGGTCCTGGGGGACAGCTGGGACAACAGAGGAAAAAGCAGTGGAAAATGGCAGAGAGCTATTGACCAAAGAGCTGCATGGCTGCCTTTTGCATTGGTGGAAAAGCTGCTCTGGTAGGGAACCTGAGTGCTCATATTCCAGATGGACTTCCCCGCTCTTTGAGACTCCTTTATCTACCCTATCAGGCCTGGGCAGCCCCCCCAGGATAGAGGAAACCAGCCCCTTCCTCAGGTTCAAGTGGGAAGGGAAAATGCTCAATATTTCAGGAAGGCTTGGAGTGCCAGGCTGAGCTACTCTTGTTCTGGTATCTTCACTGCACAACCCCAGGGGGCGCCATCCCCATAGGACCGAAGTGTCTGGATCAGGTGGTAGTAGACACTCAGCCAACTCACAGAGGGAGAGAGCAGTGCAATGGGAAGGGAGAAGAAAGGGAAGGAACATTAGGGAGGAACAAAAAGGGGGAGACCAGAAAGATGGGAAGGAAGAAGGAAAGGGAGGAAGGAAGGAAGGGAGCAGGGAAGGGAGAAGCAGAGGATGGAAGTGGAAAAGAGGCAGGAAGGGGGAAAGCAAAGGGGAGGAAGGAAGGTAGGAAAGGTGGGAGGAAAGAGGAAAGAAAGAAAAAAAGGGAGACAGAGAGGGAGGAAACACCTCTTGCTTCGGGCAGGTCAGGCTCTGGGCTGGAACGTTCAGGTGGGCCAGTGAGCTGCACATAGATTGGGGCTGGAGAGGGAAGCTGCTAGCGGAGGGCCAAGCCCCTTGAAAGCTGCTATTGTTTGAGGTCTGTGCTCAGAGAAGCCCCGAGTAAAAAGGGCTTGTTAGAGAGGCCCAGGCTGGAGACAAGCTGCTCTCAGAGAGCTGGTGAACCGTGTGAAATGACTTAAACTAACATCCCTGACTGCACTGGGCTGGGGCCCAGGAGTCAGGGCTGTGCGCTCATCAGAAATTCATAGAAGGTGCCCCGCGGCTCGGCTTTCTCTGGCTGCCTTGTTCATTGAGCTTTTTTTCTCTTTCCAGTCCTGCGGCTCTGAAAGGGAGACAGGGGTTGCCTGATGGGATAGATCAAGTGGCCTTTGAAAATCTCTCTCTGAGTTTATTAAACCCTGGGGCTAGGGCAGGCCAACCTGGAGGCCCAGCCAGCGCCTGACTCTGACCCCACTCCCCTCCCCTTGAGCTTCCTGGAGGAGACCTGGCCTGTTCCAGTGTCCCAAATGATGATGGACAAGGAGACAGAAGACCTGGACAAGATGAGCTCCTCTTTTTCCAGGAAAGTGGGGAACCTAGGTGGGTAGAGATCAGCCATCTTGACAAAATAAAAAAAAAAAGGACAGGGCCCTTTCTGTGTAAGACACCCCAGATTCCTGCAGGACTTGTCTCTCTGTGGGCCCTGCAAGACTCACAAAGCAGAGAGTGGGAGGGGAAGGAATCAGAGGGTCTCTGGGCCGGATGGATGGTAGATCTGTGACCAAGTAAGGGCAGAAAAGAAGCTTCAAAGAGGAAGCAGCTCTCAAGCTTCCAAGATCTGGAAGGCCCTCTGAGGTGGAGAGGTACCAGACCACACCATGTTGCGCATGCTCAGTGTGTTTCCCCCGAGGGACCAATCTGCATGGGGACAGCACCCTTCTCCGTCTCCGCACAGCCATTCAGCACAGAAAACTTCCACGAATATACTTTGTAAAGGGAAAGACTCAAAGTAGTTATAATGCAACCAGGGTTCCACAAATGTTTACTAAGGGGTTTGTTTGTAGCAAACAAAACATCCTAGAGACAGAACAGGCAATGCTAAGTGAAGCAATGAAGTCCTATTGTTATGGCAGAGTTGGGGGACGGGTGGGAGAGACCATTCTGTGATTAACACTTCCAACTGGAGCTTCTGACTCATCAGGTAACCCCAGACCAGGAGGGAAGGGGCAGGTGACAGCCATGGACAAACACCTGTTGTCCACATTGAATGAGATACCTCCCCTTGATCAGTTTATATCCTTCCTGTGGATCAGAGGCAGATTTCTTTGGAGAAGATAATACTACTTGTTTAAAACGTTGAGCTGATCCAGTGCCGGCGGCTCATGCCTGTAATCCTAGCTACCCAGGAGGCTGAGATCTGAGGATCACCATTTGAAGCCAGCCAGGGCAAGAAAGTCCATGAGATTCTTATCTCCAATTAACCACCAGAAAACCGAAAGTGGACCTGTGGCTCAAAGTGGTAGAGTGCTATTCTTGAGCATAAAAGCTCAGCGACATTGCCCAGGCCCTGAGTTCAAGCCCAAGGTCTGGCGCACGCGGCACACACACACACACACACACACACACACACACACACACACACACAAAGCTGAGAACCACGGGTGTCTGTGCCTCATGTTTATAATCCTATTTACTTGAAGGCTGAGATCTGAAGGGCTTTAGTTTGAGCCTACCTGGACAGAAAAGTCTACTAGACTCCATCTCTAAAAATAACCTGCAAAAAATAAAAGAGGACACAAGGTATGACTCAAGTGATAGAGCACTAAACTACCAAATGGGAGGTCCCAAGTTCAAACTTCAGTACTGCAAGAAAAGTTGAGAACCGTCTATCTAACTCACACCCCACCCATCTCTGCCACATCTAGGCATGCATTTCAATCTTTGCTGTCTTGCTGGTTTCATTTCCTTGTTTCATTCCCTTCCCCACACCCCTCTCCGGATGGACGCCTGCAGGAGAAGGCAAACTCCCTTTCCTAAGCCAGCTCTGAATTTGGAATCCAGTTTAGTCTCTGGCTCTTTTTAATATTTCCCCTTTAAACAAGTTCAAAGTCCTTTATAGTGTTCCCTCTGAGTCTTGTTTTGTTTCTTTTTTTCCTCTCCTCAGCAACTGTAGGAAATAAACAGATGGGGACAGTCTGAAGATAAAGCTCAAGTTCAAAGTCATATACGTTAACAGCATTCTCACCAGGTTGCAGGCCTCATTCTCTGGGGCCTGGATGGCTAAGGAGGAACTTTTGAAGGCCTTATCTCCCAAGTTAAGGCCAGGCCTATAATCTCTTGGAAATTAGGCCATTGCCTTGCTCTACAGTTCCAGGAACTAGGAATGTTATTGGGGTGGGGAGTAGAGATGGGGTCTTTTAGCTTGGCATTTTCAGTCAGATAGAGCTAAATCTGGGCTAGCAGACAGGTTTTAGCCCCTGTACTAATTCTTCCTTTTAGGTCAGCCGCCAGGCTGCTGTGTTTAGATGGTTCCATTGTTGTTTTATTATTATTACAAATGTTATTATTGCGTGCTGGTGATGTTGTGGGCACACGCCTGAGGAAGGGTGGAGTGTGTTCTCTGTCTCATTCATGAACCAAATGAAAAAAGGAGAAAGCTATAGCCAAGAGGGAGAGGGGGAAAGAGAGAGGAAGAGAGAAAGAGAGAAAGAGAGAGCCAATAATCTGCCATCGGTTAGAATTTTGGATTTGAGGACTTGCCCCTAAAGTTGTTACATGTGTTTTCCACAGGCTCCCTTTTGGTTCTTCAAGCTGGTGAACTCCAAGAGAAATCACACCACAGTGGTTTCTCTCTCTGTCTCTCTCTCTCTGCCTCTGTCTCTCTCTGTGTGTGTCTCTCTCTCCCTCCCTCTCTTCTTCCTTCCCTCCCTCTTTTCTTCTTTCTTTCCTTTCCTTTCCTTTTCTTTCTTTCTTTTCTGCTGATACAGGGGCTTGATACAGGGCCCTGGACAGTGCCCCTTACCTTTTCACCCAAGGTTGGTACTCTACCACTTGAGCCACATCTCCACTTCCAACTTTCTTTTTCTTTTGCCTGTCCTGGAGTTTGAACTATGGGCCTGGATGCTGTCCCTGAGCCTCTTTGTGCTCAAGGGTAGCACTCTACTATTTGAGCCACAGTGCCACTTCTGGCCTGTTCTGAGTAGTCTATTTAAGAGTCTCACAGATGTTCCTTCCCTGGCTGGCTTTGAACTCCAATCCTCAGATCTTGGGCTCCCAAGTAGCAAGGATTACAATCATGAGCTGCCCGTGCCTGGCCAACTTTCTTTTTTCCTGATAAGAATCTCATAGATTTCTCTGCCTGAGTTGGCTTTGAATTGCAGTCCTCAGACTTCAGCCTCCTGAGTAGCTAAGATTAAAGGAGTGAGCCATCTGCACCCAGTTACCATAGCAGTTTTCAAATGACTGTTTTTATAGGTGGGTAGTAGTAAGTTTTCTTTCAAGGAACTCTTACGTAAGTGCATATCAAATGCAATAGTCCAAGCTGGGCACCGGTGGCTCACGCCTGTAATCCTAGCTACTCAGCAGGCCGAGATCTGAGGATCAAGGTTCAAAGCTAGCCAGGCAGGAAAGTCTGTGGAACTCTTATCTCCAAAAACCACAAGAAAACCAGAAGTGGGGCTGTGGCGCTAGTGGTAGAGCACTAGCGTTGAACTGAAGAGCTGAGGGACCAAAAAAAAAAAAAAGAAAAGAAAAGAAAAAGAAAAAAGCAACAGTCCAAGGGCCCCAGTGGACAAGGGGATGGATGGGGTACAAGGACCTGGCCTGCTGTTCTTTACCCTCTTCCTCCCTCAGTCTGGTGCTAGTTTCTAGGAGCTGCAAATACTCCTTAGATCCAGACTAAATTAAAGTTATTAATCTATTCTTTATCATTGCTTTTAGGGGACTATTTTTGAATACTTTGATAGAGATGAAAGAATTGACAACCTTGGAAAGTATGGCCTAATTAATTAGCAACCTGTGTTACTTTTCCATCCCTACACACACCCCACCATTATCCTGTCCAGCATCCTCAAACTCTTCTTTAGTTCCCTTAACTTCCAAGCAGAGAGTGGGTTATTGCTTTTGTTGTTGTTGTTGTTGTTTTGGTTTGTTTTTTCCTCAGTTGTGGGGCCTGAACTCTGGGCCTGGGCGCTGTCCTTCAGCTCTTCAGCTCAAGGCTAGTGCTCTACCACTTGAGCTGCAGAACCACTTCTGGCTTTTTCTGTTTATGTGGTGCTGAGGAATCAAACCCAGGGCTTCATCCAAACGAGGCAAGCACTATACCAGTGCCCCCTCCTTTTTAATTAACACTAAAAAAATCTGTATTTTTAGCTATTCTTCTCCTACTTCTAAACCTTTCCATGCACACACATCATTTTCTCCTGTCCACTTCATGCTCACCACTAAGTGGTGTATCTCAAGTCTCTGGTGTCATTACCACACAGCCAATACATAGCCACTTGGCCTTAGGTCCCCTATGAACAGGTTGGAGAGGAACAATGGCAGTCCAGGACTGCAGCCTCTGTCCATCCTTTTCTATCTGCTGCTCTTCCTTGGCCACTCTCTGCCTCTTTACCCTATAAGTCTGTATGCCCTTGTGTCTCAACTTTCTCCTGTCAGTTTCTTCCCAGGAGAGGACCTGAATAGACAAGCAAAGTAAAGTTATTATTTTTTTTTCTCTAGATATCCCAACTCATTCATCCTCACTTAGCACAAAACCCACAAGCACATTGGACTGGGCACTCTGCCAGGCTGAGTTTATTTTGTACTTGGGAGCTAAGCAATGGTGTGTCCTCCTGATTTATTTTGTGGTCCGTCTGACTGTCCCCGGCAGCTATCCACATAAGCATGCTGTGTGAGACCGCAGAACCTCCTGGCAGTCAGTATGTCATTCAGAGCACAGGAAGAACAGTTAACAGGCCTTGTTCTGTGCAGGCCCCAAGCTGCTGTTTGTACACAGGCCTGGCTGGCTGGGCAGAGTGAAGGAAGAATATATTGTCTTTCCGTCTCTTCTTTCTGCACGGGCACTTCACGGTGATGTGAACAGAGTGTCCCAGTTCCTGTCACCATTAGGGTCAGCGACGCTGCCTTTCCTGACAGATCTCTACCTACCTCTCCATCTTCTACCTCCTCAAAAGACAGCCAAAGGCTAGCTGTGGTTCAGTGCCTGTCAACCAATTCAGCGGGAAAGAAACATTAAACACTCCAAACACTGCTTATTGGAGCTGGGTAAACTCTGCATACCACAGTTTACTTTGCTGTCAGAAATCCCTGAGCTTACCACAGAGCAGAACCCCAGAGAAGATCTGGCTCCCACCATTTCCCTCCCCCAGCTCCCACCCACCAGAAGAGATCTGGCCTTCTCTTATCCCAGCCCCAGACCCTCTGTTGTCCCTTTCTGTACTTCTGTCCCCACCATCAATCAGTATCTGTCTCTGTCTCCCCCACCTCTCCTTGTCTCTCACTTGGTGCTGGTACTGGTGCTTAACTCAGGGTCTGGGCTCTGTCCCTGTGCTCCAGGCTAGGGCTCTATTTGAGCCACAGCTCTGCTTCTAGCTTTTTTGCTGGTAAGAGTCTCATGGACTTTGCTTCCTGGATTGGCTTTGAACTGTTGATCCTCAGATCTCAGCCTCCTGAGTAACTGGGATTATAGATGTGAGTCACAGGTGCCCTGCTTACCTCCATGTCTTGTTCTTTCATAGTCCTCCGCTCTCTTCTCCTGTCTCTTCCCATGATACTTCCGACCCCCACTCCCCCTGCTTTCTACTTCACCCTGCAGACTTGGTATCTTCTGGAAGGCTAGGACTGGAGGAGCTTACTCTCAGAGCTGGGAGTGGGGAGCAAGCAAGCACTGATAAAGTGCAGGCATTTCTTAGGGGCAGAGAGAAAGAGTAGGAGTCACCCCTTTTCTTCTCCCTAACTCATTCCATGAGGCCCAGGGCTGTGAATCATGTATGCTATAGGGGCCAAGGTGAGGAGTTCTTTTTCAGGGAGTTGGGAAGTCTGGGGGACGTAGAAGCAGGAGAAAAATAAAAGCAAAAACAAGCAGCTCTGCTCCTCCATCTCCTGGTAGGAGCTTTGAGGAGGAATGAGTTAGAAATCCAGGTGTCCATCACCCGTTTGGGACCTTGCTTTGCTCAAACTCAAATATCCTCACAAGACAGCTTCAACCTCCCCAAGGGGGCCTCCCCTGACCCCCACCTCTCCTGAGAAATTTGCAGCCTGGCCAAAGTTTCTTTTTGGCTCTGCTTGGAAGTACAAACCTTGTGGGCTTGAGATGAAACATATGCTCTTCTGGAATGTGGCTGTTAGCCAAGGGAATGCACAGAGGGCCCCTGTAGCATTTGCACCAGCCATCTGCCTGGGATTGAGCCTGGGTATGTGACAGAGCATTTGGGGCTAGGGAGAAGCAATAGAAGCTGAGGTCACTGTCCCTGCTCCACCCTGCCTAGGACCAGGGCTGCTTTCAACACTCAAGTGCATTTCAATGTGTTGCATTTCCTCCCCCGAGGATGACCAAAGGCAGACTCAACCTCAAATGCCATTGGCCCCCGCAGTGACTGCTTCCAAGGGGAACAGGTGCCGATTAAGATGGCATTTTGCATGTTCTTTGAATGCTACTCATTTGATGCCAAAGGACACAAGCCATTTCCCCTGTCCCTGTCACTCTCCCCTGGGAACCCTCAACATGCTCCACTCTCCCTTTCCAAATGAACATATTGTCCTTGCCTCGCTAAGCCTCTTCCGCTCATCGCTCTCCCATAGTCTTCCTCATCCTGGTGGCCCAACTAAACACTTTCCAGCTGGTTGAGTCCTCAACCCAGTCTTGTCTCACTGGTGTGGCCAGAGAGTAAGCACTCAGCCTTGTCTTCAGCCTTGGGGAGCTCCGAAACAGATTTGCTTCTAGAAACTGGGATTTCTGTCTCCATATCCTAGCAAGACCCGGCCTAGATGTTCTCCAACAGCTCCAGGGCTGGGCTAGAAAGCTCAGGGACTAATTACAGGGGTTGAGATGGCTGTCACAAGAGACAGGCAGTTGGCAGAGATGTCACCAAAATAGTGGGTCAATGAACTCCCTTCTAATGCATTTCTGGGACACTGTGGTATGTGGGCAGGGTGGGAGGAAATAAGGACATAGGCTTGGGAAATATTGATTACTATTGCCTATTATATTGTTAATAATAATTAATTATTTCTATTTTCCTTAAGGGAAATCTGAGACTTAAAGGAGGAAGAACAATTTCCTGGGGTCATGCTGTGGATTAACATTAGAGATGGATCGGAAGCCCAGAACAGAGCTATTTTCCACAGGACATGTCTGCAAGCACTCTTTCTAGAAATGTCCCATGAGTGTCATGGGGTAGCAGCTGTCTCCGTGACTCTGGTACCTCCCCAACATACACGTTCCAACTCAGATTCTGCTGGGGTGGATGGTTGACTGGGGATGACTATTACCAGTCACTGGATTGGTTCCTGAAACCACACAGAAGTTCCATACTAGACAGACCTCGGGTGGGATTCCACCCCTCTCTGCTTCTCAGAGCAGAACACGCACCCCTCATTTAGTCCCTGCTACATCAAATGAAGTTTGTGCAGTATGTCCCCCACCCCTCACCCCCGTCACTTCTAATTTGACCAGAAATGAATACCCACTAAAACTTTGTGATCAACAAGGACTTGAGTTCAGGCCATATTACAAAATCACAGGCAAACCAAAATTATGTACAGACAAATGAGGATGAGCCAATGTGGCCCAGCAGGAGAGAGTATGACAAGTATTTCACTTATTTGAAATCAGTTTTTGCCTACTGTGCCATCTCTGTCTTTTTTTCCTTAGATGCTGGTGGAGTTGAGTTCTACTCCTTGAACAACAGTGACAAGGTAGAAAACATTTTTGCATGAGTTTGGCATGTAAACTCAACTCTCAGAAAGGTTGGATAGCCACTGCTAATGGGCAAAAGTACATTCCTACTCTGCCAAGGCGGGGATGAGATTTCCGGGATGGAGAATTAGGGACTTATGGTATCCATTGTGATGTTGCCAGGGACAGAAGAACTCACCCATTAGCTACTGCGGCCTCCTTTTATCTTCCTTCAGGGAAAATGCTCCATGTGATGTTGTGGGGGAAGGTGGCAAGCGGGGGGGGGGGCTGTGGGGCGGAGCTCGAGGGTTAACTATTTTTAGAGGCCTTTTATGTCCTGTTTTACCTACATGAAAAATATTGGAATGAATGAAGTATTTACCTGGGCAGGAACATTTGTATGTCCAGTGCTAGCAACCAGCTTTGTCTTCTCCCCTAGAAATAAATGTGTGTGTGTGTGTGTGTACGTGTATGTGCATACATGCATGGTGTGTTGTGGGATAGCAGGATGGAGAAGATAGTAAGGATGCTAGAGGCATTATTAGCTAATTGCCAGAATATGGATTTCAGGAGTCAAAGGCATAGCCAACTCGAAGGGGGTTCAAGGATCCCAGGGTATTGGAAGGAGGCCACAGACCCATGTGTATGTCCACACTGACTCCAAGACAAGAACTAGCCCCACCTCAGCAATCCCAGGCACCCTCCCATCTGGAAGACAGAGCTATATCTTCTAGCAAAGCTCCATCTGCCCACCAGATGAGCAGTACCTGTAAAAACTTCCCATTCCCAGCCTTGAGGGGATAATGCCTCTTCCAGAACTTGCTGACAACAAGAAACGAATCCCAGAACTGTACTTCCCAAAGGGGTTTAGAAGTCCTCGCTTTGGTGCAGGAAATGGGAAAAATCCAATGTGTTCCACAGACATTCCAGAAAAGACCAGTGATGATGGGAGAGAGGACCAGTGTGAACAAGCTAGCCAAAGAGGGAACTAAAGGAGAGTCCCAGAGAGGTCAGTCAATATTGGTTGATAGCAGTCATAAGGCCCCTAGCATTTACCAAGGGTCTCCAGCCAGCCAGGGATGGTGCATTTCATTCCCATCCCCTTGCAGAATGTGGCTTTCTCATTTTACAGAAGAAGAAACTGCAGGTCCCAGAGGCTATGTTTGCATCAATCACAGGGTTGTCACGAAGCCTGCCCCTTCATGTCTGAGGGAAATGGAGCCATCTCCCAGATAGAAGAAGACAGATAGAAGGAACAGGTCTCAGGGAGTAAGTGCATGCAAACTGTGGTCCTGCCCTCTTGGAAATGAACTGAAGAGAAAGGGAAGGTTAAGAGCCAATTAGCCTGATGCTGGTGGCTTATGCCTATAATCTTAGCTACTCAGGAGGCTGAGATCTGAGGATCGGGATTTGAAGCCAGCCTGGGCAGGGAAGTCCGTGAGACTCTTATCTCCAATTAACCACCAGAAAACCAGAAGTGGTGCTGTGGCTCAAGTGGTAGAGTGCTCGCTTTGAGCTACATTGCTCAGGGACAGTGCCCAGGCCCAGAGTTCAAGTCCCATGACCGACCAAAAAAAAAAAAAAAAAGCATGGAGATGGAGTTTCTGCTAGCAACACGAGTATCTACTTTTTTTAATTAAAAAAAAAACACACACACACACCAAAAAACAGGCCAAAGCCTAACTCTCCAAAAAACGCGTGCCATGCCTTTGAAAATAGGCCTCTTGGAAAGCTATGTGCTTTCAGAGCTGCGATTGCTTCAAACATTTTCAGAGTTGCTCTTTGGCAACAAACAGCCCTCAGGGCTTGCTGCACATTCCTTTGGGGGAAAAAAAATCTTCCGTTGTGACAAATCTTCCTTTTCATCCTCTGGAGCAGATCTGACTGTTGGACAAGTTCCAGGAGTCAGTTCAGATTTGGGTGAGTCATCAAACTAGAATATCTTATTTGGGGCTCCAGAAAAGGTACAACTTTAATGCCGAGAAGTGCCCCCCAATACAACTGTCCTTGGGGTTCAATGGAGAGATGAGCCTGGGACCCCTGAGACAACCAAAATGGAGAAGCCATTACAGGGGGAGGCATGATCTAGGGAGGCCTTGAGCAAGATCTAAGGGTTCTTCATAGGGAGAGACATGATCAAACTCAATCAGGGCCTAAGTGAAAACACACACGGTCCCATAAAGTGGCCTGGGAAAGATGCCACGTTAATAAAAGGGAGAACGCGGAGGAATGTGTGAGGAGGGAGCTGTTAAGAAAATGCAAGTGCCTATAAACTCTGCTCAGCAGCCCCCACCCCAGCCCCCAGCCATGCCTCCAGCTTGTTTTTCTTTAGGACTCAAGAAGAGCCTGTGGGTGGAGGGGACCGAGGACTAAGCTAAACCCTTGGCTTGTGTTTGGCTCTTGTTGACCCATCGCATTCCTGTCCAGCCACTTCCCTTCCACAGGTGTCCAGCCTGCCCTCAAACAGTGTTCTTCATTATTTGGGCCATCTTACTAGTACCGTAGTTTTGGCAGACCAGGATACTAGGTGCAAGAGAAGAGGGTTAGAATGAATCTGGCTGCAGGAAGATTATTTCCACTCTGGATCATTCTAAAATACTATTTTTATAGCAAGAACTATTTTATCCTTCATAGCCCCAAATTGGTCTTGGGGACCAGCCAATATGTTGGCAGCTGGCCAAACCTTTATCACATTTTCAGGCCCCAACCACAAAGGAAATGGGCTCCAAGTATAGCTAGAGAGTTAGCTCTCAGGTGGGACTTCCTGATCGTCAGGAGGCAAGCACCCACACCAGTTCAAAGGGAAGAAGGAGACCGGCTCTGTACACAGAAGGAATTCCAAGTTTATGAAATATGTTAGAGAGACACTAATCGACGCAAAAACCATGAGGGAAAATACGAAAGTAAGTATGTTGATCAAAACTGTCAGTAATAACTTAGTGTTTAGGAACCTGGGGGAAAAAAGAATGGGAATGAATAGTTTCTAGCTTCACTCACCGCTTCTTATAAGAAGTTGATAAAAATCTTAGAGCAGAGATCTGAAGCCACAGAAAAGATTGGGATTGCTGTGGAAACCAGGGGAGACAGATAAGCTTAGGTAATCCTAAGTGCTACATTTGGTGTGTGCTAGGAAGAGGAGCAGGGCATGCCTGGCTGACATGGAGAACATTCCTAGCACAAATAGTGTGTACATGTGAGGGAGGACACTTGATAGAAAATTCTCCATTCAGGATCATTAACTATGGAGAGAGATGACTTGGGAGGCCATAAAGTCGCCTTTCCAAATGTTGCTGAAAACTGAGTTCTGCTCCTATGCTTATGCTTGCTTGGCATGCTTGGAAGCAGAGCCCTGGAGCCCTTGGTCCTTGGAGTCCTTTCCAGTCAGAGAAATTTGCCTTCTTGGCTCTGAAAAGATGGTTCAGACTCTTTCCTACTTCCACCTGCTGGGGGCGCTCATCAGATGAAGAGCTGAGCTGAGTGTCTTGGGAATCTCTGCTGAGACTGAAGAAACGGGAAGCAGCTGAGATGCCTCCAGTTGATACTGCAATCTGAATACCCCTTCAAGAAGGCTGAGCCAGGGGCCTGACAGGATCTGCATTGTTCAGCTGGACAGCTGGGAGCAGCTGCAGGCACCCTCCTCCCTCCCCCTGGGTCTCCTTGAGCACTGGGGATTGACTAGCCTTCAGACCAGGCACTCAGTCTTCCTCAAGAGATCAGTGAAGTGCCGGGCTGTCTGGTGTGGTCCTGGTGTAGGCAATAATCACTGGTCAATGAGAGTCAAGGAAAAAGGAGTTGGGGAGCTCATAATTGTATCTAATGGAGGTCATAATGACATATAGAAGGCTGGAAGGGGGGTGGGGAGAAGGAGTAAAGGGACCTGATGGGGTAGAGTTGAGGTCAGGATCCTCCTAATGCTTTAGGAATAGCTGGCTAAGTGTTCTCTACTTCCAGCCCAAGCTCCCGATGGCACTGCTGTGCATTAAGCTAAACCATTCCCCCACTGATTTAGGAAATGATCCTTCCCTTAAGAGGCAACCGATTTAAAAAAAAAAAAAAGGGATTCTAAAGACCATCCAATTTGTCAGCTTCACAGTACAAGGCTTTGATGTCACATTCCTGATGCCAGATGCCAGTGGCTCACACCTATAATCCTAGCTACTCACGAGAGTGAGATGTAAGGTTCCTAGTTCAAAACCAGCTCAGGTAGAAAAGTCTGAGAGACTCATCTCCAACTAACCATCAAAAGAAAGGGGGAAAAAAGCAAAAAAGCTCAGAGACAATGCCCAGGTCCCCTGAGTTCAAGTCCCCAAACCAGTGCACACACACACACACAGTCACACCCTCATTAAAGGCAGAGTAAGAACTTAAAACCCAGGTCTCTAGTCTGGAAAGTCACACCAATCCACATGAAGCCACTCAGTCAAACCAAATGGGGTGACTAGACCAGCAATGGGATAAACTGGTGTGTACATTTCAGCCTGAACAGATCAACATGCAAATGAGATGCAAACGTAGAGGTAAATGAGCACTGGGCAATGAGACTTGGGCGAGTGTGGGGGTGGAGGGGAGTGAAGATGGAGTTGTAATGGAGCTAGTAGGGGGCTCAATAGATCTCAGCTCAAGTTCCAATTTTACCAATTGCTCACTGTGTAACTGGGAACACTTTACTTACTGTCTCTGAATCACCATTTATTCATCGTTAAATGGAGCTAGAAATATTGTAGGAGAAATAGCATATGTGAAAGCGCTCTGCCTGGTAAGAATAGGCTAAGCAAAGGTTATAATCATTGGGAGTATCAAGGAATACAGGTTGTTGAATTTGAAGGCTGGAATGCATGAGAATTGGGATTCTTCTCGGAAATCTAATGATTGACAAGAGTTTCTACTCCATCTTCGATATGTTCAGATTTGGTAATAGGGGCTGAATTAAGCAGAGTGAAATCCGAGGCCCATATGGAAATCCAGTTGCCCAGCAAACACCCTGGCTTCTGCCCCAAGAGTCCTAGCTTTCTCTGGACAATTGCCCCTTGCAGAAATGAAGCCTGATTGATATTTGTTACCCAGAACGGGACCCTCAGTGCTATCTAGGGAGAAGGGAGACTAGGGAACTAAGGAGAGGAAAGGGGACTATCAGCCTTGAGGCCCACATCCTTTAGCCACATGAATCTGAAGAGACCAAAGAACCACAGCATCTGCTCTTCCGAGGTCAATGGCACTGCTTTCCTGACTCTTGGTAGTGGATTGGAGTGGGCAATTGTGACTCAGGCATTGACTTAGAGGTACCTGGAAGGGGGAAGCTTCGCAGAATCCAGCAGCAGATTTTCATAGGTAAGAGCCCCGCTGTGCAGGCTGAGGTCATTGCTGGCAGAGCTCTCCACTCCGTGCAGACGCCTGCAGGTCTGTTTTAATATCTGCAGCAACCACATTCCTAAGCAGGGTGGGTAAGAGCCTTTCTGGACAAGACTGCTTTCCATCAGAAATTACTCCAATTCACCCGGGTCAGATATTTGAAGAAAGAACTGGACTTTTTTTTTTAAGGAGGAAAATTTAAAATTCACAAAGAATGACTAAATGCAGTTTGCAGGAACAGAGAGAGAGAGAGAGAGAGAGAGAGAGAGAGA
>NW_012267226.1:10057002-10063954 GCF_000151885.1 Dipodomys ordii
AGACAGACAGACAGTCAGACAGACAGACAGACAGAGACAGACTCGAGACAGAGACCTACTTGCAATGAGGGAAAGAATGGCACAGATAATACAAGCAATGGGTAATGAAGAAGCCTTTATTCTCAATCTTGCCATTTAGGTCTTTCTTAGCTACCGATGAGTTACTGTTTTCCATTTTCTTATCTTTGTTTTTCTCTCTTCTTCCTCTTCTTCCTCCTCCTCCTCCTCTTCCTCCTCTCCTCTCCCTCATCCTCTCTCTCCTCCCTTCCTCCTCTTCTCCCTCCTCCCCCTTCCTCCTTCTGTTCCTCCTCCGCCCCCTCTTCCCCCCTCAACCCCGTTTTTCCTCCTCCTCCTCCTTTTTTGTACTAGTCCTGGGGCTTGAACACAGGGCCTGGATGCTATCCTTGAGCTTTTTTGTTTGTTTGCTTGTTTAAGGCTAGAGCAATACCACTTGAGCCACAGCTCTACTCCAGCTTCTTTGGTGGTTAATTAAAGATAAGAATCTCACGGACTTTCTTGCCCAGGCTGGCTTTGAACCATGGTCCTCAGATCTCAGCCTCCTGAGTAGCTAGAATTACAGATGTGAGCCACCAGTGTCCAGCTCATTCGATCATTTGTTCATTCCACTCACTCATTCTGTCCACACTTGACTTCTACTCTACATGTAGAAGGAATACAGGGAAGTTGTATTGACCTTTGTTTCTGTGTAACAAATTACTGTATGACAGTGTCATATACCAACACTTGTGTAGTATCTCACAGTTTCTGTGGACTAGGAGTGGGGACACAACTTAACTGGAATTGATTACTCTCATGAGGGAGTAATCATCAAAGTTCGGATCAGAGCTGGGGTCCCCTCTAAAGCCTTACTTGGAGAAAGGTCCGCATCCAAGGGTAGGTGGCTGTGGGCAGAATCCAGTCTCTTGGGAGGAGCTTAGATTGAGGGCCCTGACTTCTAAGGCCACCTTCAGCCTTTGCTGTGTGGGTCTCTACCAAGGCAGCTTGCCTCATTGACAGATGCAAGCTGACAAGGAGAGACACAGAGACAGAAACAGACAGAGATCAGCAGGAAAGAAGTCAAGATCACATGTTATGTGGTGATGGAAGTGAACTTCCATTGCTACTGTCATATTCTAGTAATTGAAAGTAAGTTTCAGAAACATGGTTTTTGTCGTTGGTGGTGGTGGTGGTAGTGCTGTTTGTTTTAGCTTTTTTTTTTTTGTCTTGTAAAGGGGGGACAAAGGGAGGGCTCAGAGAGGGAGAGAGGGTGAACAAATGCAGTTTTTCTATTCAGTAGACACTATGCAGAAAATGAAATGTGTAATTTGTGGACAGAGATTGAAGGGGAAAGCAAAGGAAGGTGTGACATTGTCCAAAAAAAGAAATGTACTTATTACCTGGCTTACAAAATAGGAACTCTTCTTTGGGGCTGGGGGTTTAGCTCAGCGGAAGACCACCTGCCAGGCGAGCGCAAGGTCCTGAGCTCTGGGGAAAAAAAGCTATAAAAGTAACTCTTCTGTATAGCATCTTAATAATAATAATAATAATAATAATACGGTGTTGGAGATTTAGCTCAGTGGAAGAGTACTTGCCTGGCAAGTGCAAGGCCCCGAGTTCAGTCCTCAGTTCTGCAAAAAGAAATAAGTAGATAAATAAAAATAATAATATACTTGTATTTTTTAAAGTAAGTTTCAGGTTCCATCTATATTCAGGAGGAAGAAGTGATTCTACAGGGTATAAATGCCGAGAGATAAGAGGAACCTAGTTAGATGGTACCCTGCTCCAGAAGCTTTCAGGTGACTCCACCGCCAGAAAGACAATCAAGGCATAGCAATCTAATAGTAATAATGGTACTATAATAGAGATAGAAAACCTGACTTCCAGAGAGATCACTACACAGAACCATCCAGAAGGCTTTGAATTCCAGTTCAAAGGCGTTGCCCTTTCTCTTTCAGTGTAGGACTCCGGGAGATATGGCCCTGCTACATGGAAGGTGCTGGAGTGGGCCCTCAGTTTGGGGATCTGGGGAGGCTTCTCAGAGGAGGTGAGCTGGAAGGAGTCCTATATGTAAGAGCAGCAAGACCTGAGAGAGTCTTCAGGGAATAGGAGTGATGCGATCCTTTGTGTTCTCTCTCTCTCTCTCTTCTTAGTCAGGGCTTGAACTCTGGGCCTGGGCACTGTCCCTCAGCTCTTCATCTCAAGGCAAGCGCTCTACCACTTGAGCCACAGAGCCACTTCCAGTTTTCTGGTGTTTAACTGGAGATGAGTCTCACAGACTTTCCTGCCCAGGCTGGCTTTGAACGGTGATCCTAAGATCTCAGCCCCCCTGAGTAGCCAGGATTACAGGCGTGAGCCACTGGCACCCGGCTCCTTTGCTCTTAAGGCTCAAGTGGGAACCTGAATCAAAGGGAGAGGCTTGGGCACTTGTTAGGGAGCCGCAACAAGTGCAAACAGAACAGATGTTTGCAAGAGCTGTGGAGAGCTGGGGAAGCTGGTGGCTGTTTAGATTAGTTTTCTAATTGGCTGAGTGCTAGCAAAGCCTCTTGTGTATACAATGAGAATAGTTAATCTTGTCTATTTGTATATCCACTCATGTTCTGTCACTCCCTGATCTCAGCTGTCTGCCTCTGACTGCGGGTTCCAGCCAAGGGAGAGTGTAAATCTATCTGATTCTCTCTTCATGGACCCCAACACTGAAGGGTCCTCAGAGGAGCACCCAAAGGAGGAAGGTGATTATGGATGCCCCCATTCCTATGCTCATCTCTGCCTCTCTGTCTTGTCTTTTATCAGCTCCCCTCACCCCACTCATCATCCCCAATCAGCCTCCCTTCCTGCCCTGTCCAGTTCTCAACACAGCCATCATCCTAACCTATGGTTGTAAAGTAGTTCTTAAGACAAACCTTCATCTAGACTTCATTATTCCAAAGGAGCAATGCCCTCCTCCTCCTCCTCCTCTTCCACCTCCTCCTCCTTCTCCCTCAACACCCCATGTATATTTTGTGTTTATAAAAAGGCCATCCACTTCCATTTCTGTGACCTCACTGGACCACGAGTTCCAGCCTTTTCTCTCCTTGCACCTGGCAATAAGCCTGACCCAGAGTAAATGTGGAGTGACTGAAGGGTGAGAGGCTAAATAACTTGCCCAGTGGCATGTGTCATTCAGCCAGCTAGTAGGCAAGTGGCTGAGCCAAGACTTGAACTAGGGCCCAGTTCTCTTCTTCCAGGCCCACCTACTCCATCTGTCATGCTCATCTGGTGATATCTCATAGAGAAGCCTTTTGTCACTCTTTCTCAATCAATAGCTGGACATGGTAGTACACACCTGCCATCCCGGCTACATTGGGAAAATTAAGAGGGTTGAAATGCAAGCATGTACCTGCACAGGAGTCAGACCCTGCCACCAGAAAGAACTGGGGTCATGGCTCAGCAGTAGAGTCCTGCCTAGTGAGGATGACTACCTGAGTTCAAGCCCCAGTAGTGTCCAAAAGAAAAGAAAAGAAGAGCCAGGTGCCAGTGGCTCACGCCTGTAATCCCAGCTACTCAAGAAGCTGAGATCTAAGAATTGCGGTTCAATAAGCCACCAGAAAACCAGAAGTGGGGCTGTGGCTCAAGTGGTAGAGCACTAGCCTTGAGCTGAAGAGCTGGACAGCACTCAGGCCCAGAGTTCAAGCCCCATGACCGACAAAAAAGAAGAATGAGAATGAGAATGAGAAAAAGAAGAAGGAGGAGGAGGAGGAGGAGGAGGAGGAGGAATGAGACTGCACCTAAACTTTAAGGACTGGGATGTAGCATCATGATAGGATGCCTGTCTAGCTTGTGCAAGGCCCTATTTTTGTTTTATTTTGTTTTATGACAGGATCTCACTACACAGTCCAGGCTGACTTTGGCCTTGAGATCTCTTAAAACCTTAACTCCAGAAGTTCTTGGATCACAGAACCAGGGAAACCTTGGAGTTTGATCCCCAGTACTGCTAAGAAAAGAAAAAAAAATAACAAATACAAAAAAGGGAAAGCCTGCATGATTTGAACTCCGACGGTATAACTATATGCAGCTAAGTCTTTATCTGTGATCTTTGATACCAGCCCCTGGGATCCTGGCAGATTTATGTTGTTTTTACATTTGTTTTTGCCAAGAGGGATCCAATTAAAAACCACCAATTGCTCCTGGAAGGTGGGGTTTGTGGCAAGAGGACGGGAAGAAAAAGCCCAGGCTGAGAGGATCCTCCCACTGTTTAAGGAGGGAGCCGTGATGTTAAAATCTCTCGCGCAGCCCACTCTGCCTTGCAAAAGTGGGCAGCTGGCAAGTGTATGACAGTTTTTGGGCCCCAGGCTGCATCTTCTTATCTCTAGGAGCCTAGATTTACTTTCCTCTATCTTATCTCACTCAGCCCAAGGCCTTGGTGATGGATTTCACCTTCGGCATTTGCATTGGGAGCTGCTCCTTGCCAAGAACACTCCCCCACACAGAGAGAGAGAAGGAGAGAGCTCTTAGCTGGCTTTTGGGTCCAGCTTTCACTTCCTGCCTCCTCCAGCGCAGGTGAAGATGGGGAGCAGGGGGTTGGGGAGGGTGTTACAGACTGAAGAGACTGAGATAGAACACTGCTTTAGAGAAAATAAATTGAAGCCAGGCATTGGTGGCTTGCCCCTGTAATCTTAGCTACTCAGGAGCTGAGATCTGAGGATTGCGGTTTTAAGCCAGCCTGGGCAGGAAAGTCTATGAGACTCTTCTCTCCAATAAACCAATCAGAAAACCAGAAGTGGCACCGTGGCTCAAATGGTAGAGTGTTAGCCTTGAGCTGAAGAGCTGAGGGATAGTGCCCAGGTCCAGAGTTCAAGCCCATGACTGGCCAAAAAAAAAAAAAGAGAGAGAGAGAGAGAAAATAAATTGAATTGTTCATTTCCCCAAAATTGGTGCAGGCCAGACCCTACTTGATATGTGCCAGGAACAAGAAAAGAAAAAAATAATAACCACCTAGCACGTGACTATTTGTTATATTCCTTCTTATATCCTTTCTAATTTAATCTTCACACTTAACAGGGAGTAGCTTTAGTTGTTCCCTTTTTATAGCTAAAGAAACTGAGTCCCAAGCTGAGCACAAATGGCTCACTCCTGTAATTCTGCCTACCGAGGAGGCTAAGACCTGGAGGAGCATGCTCTGAGTCCAGGCAGTCCAGGCAGGAGTCTATGAGACTATATCTCCAAGTAGTAGCAAAAAGCTGGAGGTATATCTCAAGTGGTAGAGCACCAGCCATGAGTCAAGAAAGAGTACTGAGACCCTGAGTCCAAGTCCTGGTATGAGAGAGACAGACAGACCAACAGAGAGATAGAGAGAGAGAGGAAGGAAGGAAAGAAGGAAGGAAGGGAAGGAGGGAGGAAGGAAGGAAGGAAGGAAGGAAGGAAGGAAAGGAGGGAGGGAGGGAGGGTGGGAGGGAGGGAAGAAATGAATGTGTGTCTTTCATTTTTCTCTTGCCTTTTTGAGACAGGCGCTAAGCCCTCATTATGTTGCAGATTGGTCCTGAACCCTTACTCTTCTGCCTCCATCTCCCTAGTGTTGGGATTACAGGCATGTGCTGCCATACTTGATGTAAGCATGTCCTCTGATGTTAAATTCCATGAGTCTTTCATGACTCATTATGGAAGAATCTTCTCTTTAGGAGTTACATCTCCCCCGTGGCTTGTCACTTTTCCTTCTTCAAAGGACTCAAAGAGAGGGAACTGAGTCAGCAGGAAGGGATACCAGTCATGTTGACCGAAGGTCTAGGGGTCTAGTTTAGACAGATCTGAAGAGGGAAGTCACATAGAGAAGGGTTAAAGTGGCAAATCAGACCCCTTCTCTGTACCTGGAAGGGCCTCAGCTTTGACACTCTCGCAACAAACAAGTACTTAAACCCTTCCCTGTGGACCACATGAGACCAGCGTTCAAGAGAAAAGAAAGCAAGTAACATTTATAGAGGTTTCCCGTGTGTCACGAAGAGGCAGGAAATGCACTGATTTTTATTTGGTGTTTTAATAACAATCTTGTAGCTGGGTTCCACTCTCCTTATTTCAGAAGAAGTAGAGACTCTTTGCCTCTGGCTTATTGCTAGCAAGTTGTAGAACTATAACTCAAATCCAGGTTATCTGACTCTAAATCTGTTAGCAAACTAGGAACTTCTCTTTCACATTATGTTAGTTAGCTCTACATTTGTCACGGTGACAAATGTAGTAGAAAAACAAGTGAAAGGGAGAAATTATTTATTTTGGCTCACAATTTTGGACCAAGGTCAGCTGGGCCCTTTGCTTCAGACCTGGGGCAAGACAGAGTGTCCTGGCAGTGGGCTTCTGGGGCTGAACTGCTAGCCTCACTGTGGTCATGAAACAGAGGGAGGGGAAGGAACAGGGAATAGTATATATCTTTCCAGATCATGGTCCCAGTGATCTACTTCCTCCCTCCTCCCCACCCCCACCACACGCACACACTTCTCACACCTTCTGGTCATACCATCAAACTATGAATCAGGATTGGGAAAGAGGGAGACTGATCAAGAGGCATCCTATTCATACTCTTGTAGACTTATACTTGTGCAATTAAAACTCCTTTGTAAGCTGGGCGCCTGTGGCTCATGCCTATAATCTTAGCTACTCAGGAGGCTGAGATCTACGGATCGCAGTTCAAAGCCAGCCTGGGCAGGAAAGTCCGTGAAACTCTAATCTCCAATAAGCCACCAGAAAACAAGAAGTGGGGCTGTAGCTCAAGTGGTAGAGCGGTAACCTTGAGCTGAAGAGCTGAGGGACAGCTCCCAGGCCCAGAGTTCAAGCCCCACAACCGACCAAAAAACCCCAAAAAACAAAAAACTCCTTTGTACAACTACTTAAATAAAATACTACAAAAAGATGCATTGTACTTATAAACTGATTTGTTGAATTGAAACTTCTTTGTGCAACTACATATATATATATATATATATATATA
>NW_012267226.1:10064239-10075020 GCF_000151885.1 Dipodomys ordii
ATGAGCCACGAGCAC
Source organism: Dipodomys ordii (assembly GCF_000151885.1). Taxonomy (NCBI): domain Eukaryota; kingdom Metazoa; phylum Chordata; class Mammalia; order Rodentia; family Heteromyidae; genus Dipodomys; species Dipodomys ordii. The sequence goes on from NW_012267226.1 coordinate 10,064,255, forward strand.
TCAGATGAAGGGTATTTTCTATTCAAACTGTAACTCACACATGTGGGGACATGAGAGATTTCTCTTCTAGAATGTAGAATAGTTAGTTTGCTTTTTTTTTTTTTTTTGCCAGTCCTGGGGCTTAAATTGAGGGCCTAGGCACTGTCCCTGAGCTTCTTTTGCTCAAGGGTAGCACTCTACCACTTGAGCCACAGCACCACTTCCAGCCTTTTCTGTTTATGTGGTACTGAGGAATCCAACCCAGGGCTTCATGCATGCTAGGCAAGCACTGTACTACTAAGCTACATTCCCAGCCTGTTTTGTTTTGTTTTTTAACAGACTATAATTCACTTTTGTAACTTCTCCTAACTAACCTACTCTGCACACATCCTAGGCATTTTTATCTATGGTTAATAGGTATAGCTAGCAGTCTCTTTGTCGAAAGAACTCCAGAAGTTTCCTTGATAGCTATGTGTAGAACTTTGGATGATGTTTGTGCCTTATTCACCTTTGAGTTCCTGGGACTTAACACTTTGCCTGACAAATGGCAGGGCCTCAGCAAGTATAAACTATTCACTTGAACTAAGGAGACCTTAAGATTAAGATATAGGAACTTCAGAGCCATAGAAGCTAGGCATACATACTGGCTGAAGATATGCAAGTAGTTATTATGTATGACCCCTTTTAAAAAAAATGAAGGAAACCGGGCAATTAGCAAGAAGATAGGAGGTGGCTATTCAGAAAGTGTGTGTGTTCTGGCTTTCAGGACAGCTGGTTCCAGTCTCAGAGATCTTGGGCAAGCAATTGTTTTTGTGAGCCTGAATTTATTCAAATGAAGAATTGGACTCTGATTCTAAGATTTTTTTCAATGCCAACACATTATTATTTTAGCCCTGGAATAGGTTCCTGGGAGGAAGATAGAAAGATTGTCTCTGCTTTTCTTTTAATTACTTTTTAATTAGCAAATAAAAACTTTCCTTATTTGCATTGTATGGCATGATGTGAGATATATATATATATAAATATATATATATATATATTTCCACAGTGGAATGGCTATTTATTCACTTATTTTATTTATTTTTGTTGTCAGTACTAGGGCTTAGACTCGAGCTCTGGGCACTGTTCTTTATTTCACTCAAGGCTGGTGTCCAATCATTTGGGCTACAGCTCCATTTCTGGCTTTTTGCTGGCTAATAGGAGATAAGAGTGTCAAGGACTTTTCTTCTCTGGGCTGGCTTCTAAGTGCAATCTTCATATATCAGCCTGCTGAATCGTTAGGATCGCAGACATAAGCCACTGGCACTGAACTGCAATTTTCTAATGTATAGTATGTTGTTAAACTGTGGTCACACTATATACACACTATGCACTATATCCTCTACATACTATACACAACAGAGCTGTTGAAGCTATTTCTTCTGTCTGGCTAAGACTGTGAGTCCCTTCAGTTCCCAGCCTGTGGTAAATCTCTGTTCCAATGAGTTTGCCTTAAAAAAAAAAATTCCACATATAAGGGAGATCATGCAGTATTTATCTTTCTGTGCCTGGACTATTTCATTTAACATAATGTTGTCTAGCTCATCCAAGGAAAAGAAAAAAAGGTGGTGTCTTTTTAAAAAGGATGTAAATTTCAGCTCCCACCAAGATGAGTTAAAAGCCCAGGGATGGGATAAAGAGATGGCGTGGACTAAGATCTTTTCTAGCCCAGGGGATTGGCTGAGTCTAAAGTGGACATAGCCTTCCATTTCTAAAGCTGAGTTTCTTGAGACAGGCTCAATCTATAGAAAGAGACCAGAGCAGAAAAACCACCCCTCTTGTAGGCTCTTCGCAGCACCTCTTGGCCATCAGGTTTAATTTGCACTGCTAATCTGTTATGTCTTTCTTGGTAGTTTAGTACTTTCAGACAGTTATGGTTAGGTTCTGTTTATTTTGCTAAATCTCACACACACACACACACAATAATACAGCAAGACTGTGAGCAGAGAGGCAAGGGGGGGGAGAAGGGGGGAGGGGAGTGGGCGGGACTTTTTCTAGAAATATAAACTCAACATTCAGATGTCCTTCCCCATCTGCAGGGCAGCTGTTACCGGCATGGGGCCCCTGTCCATCCGAAAGCTCCAGCATTCCATTTCAAGGCTCTCTTTGCTGGCTCCTCTCCCACCACCATTCCTCTGAGAAAATGTGGCCTTGAGATCAAGGCACTGGAGGGCTGCCAGCTTACTGCCACCTGACATGAAACCTCATTGCCCTTGCCTATTTCTCCCGCCCTTTTCTATTCTCACTATGGGATCAAGATGTGGGTTGTTGTTTCCCCTTTTATCCAAGGTAAGAGCATAGGAATATGGGCTGGAGAAGAGACCTTTAGATGATGGCTAGGAGGTCCCAATGGGCCCTTCTGTAACCTAATTTTTGCCCAATTCTTTGGTCCTTTGGTAGTCTTTTCTTTTTCTTCTTCAGCTGCTTAATTGCCAAGCTCATGAAAGAGTAGACAGAAATCGATGTCAACAGATGTTTGCTGAATGAATGAATGATACCTTAAAGAATTGCCCAAAGTTTGAAGAAGACACAAGAAGAAAGTCAACTACTTTTAGCTCAACAGTGTTCTTGTGTCCCGTGAAAAGAAAGATGAATGAATATGGAAGAGACAAGACGGATGAGTTTAAACTGAGGTATGAAAGAACTAGAACTAGATAAATAAGACCAGAATAATACAAGATTCACCATCATCTAATCTAGACCTTTTAATATTTCAGTAGAAGAATCAGATCTGTGAGGAGATAGAGACCTCTTTACCATTATAGAGATAGAATGACGTGCTAGGTCTCTTGATTAGTTTTACCTTCACAGAAAGTTCTCCACATTCACCTTAGACTGAGGTATTCATTCCGGAGCAGCGCCAGTTACCTAATCTGTGGATCCTCTTTTGGTGGGCTTCCTAAGAGTGAAGAAACTCACAATCTTGAGTTTGTTTTTGACATTCTCCTCATGACCTCAGGCTGCCCCTCATTTAAACAGAAAGGGTGGATAAAGATAGCAGAGCAAACTCTGCCCTGTGAAAGGTTTAGCTTGGCTTCTCCTGGTGCTGAAGTCCTGCCTTCTAGGAATGTGGTCCAATCAGCCTTGGGGAAGTACACAGCCTGAGAGAGGTTTTCAGGACAAATATGATGATCCAGGGATTGGAACATGAACACACATCAGACCCCTTCATAACAACTTGGGTGTCCCACATGCGACCCACCAATCCCAATTCCCAGTCTAGTATTTTGTAACCGAGTACATAGTTAGAGGAAAATGTAATCCACATGTATCTGAGTCACTGATCTCTAAATCATTTTAAAGTTTGAGTCTGGGAATGATGTGATACATACTCTGCTTTAAAGAAAAACTTTTTTTTTTAAAGATGAGCAAGTTGGCTAAGATACAAGGAAAAAAACGAGAGGGAGAGAGAGAGAGAAAGAAAGAAAGAAGGGAGAGGGGAAAGAGGAAAAAAGAGCTTCAAGTAGTGACATGACCTACAGGTTCCTTCCTAGGCCTAGCTTAGGACTGCAGTACAGTGGGGCAGGAAGCATGCCAAACACCCAGAAACGTAGCTCACATTAACCTACCTCCACCCCCAGCCACTTCTTCTAATTGTATTTCTGAGATACAGAGCCCTGCTGAGGAAAATTACCTCACCCAGAAATTAGTGACTGCACATACTTAGGGCATCTGATCTTTGTTGCCCCTTGAAGAAGATACAGTGATCCCGGCATGTGATTTCTACCTGTCCTCCAAGGCTAGTCTAGGCCTTTATTACCTTCTTTGTGACCACAAACCTTCTTTCTTTCCTTCCTTCTGTCTGTCTTTCTTTCTTTCTTTTTCTTTCTTTCTTTTCCTTCCTTCCTTCCTTCCTTTCTTTCTTTCTTTCTTTCTTTCTTTCTTTCTTTCTTTCTTTCTTTCTTTCTTTCTTTCTTTCTCTTTTTCTTTTCTTTTTGCTTGTGTGTGGTGGGGCTTGAACTCTGGGCCTGGACACTCTCTATCCCTGTGCTCTTCAGCTCAAGGCTAGTGCTCTACTACTTGAGCCACAGCCCACTTCTGGTTTTCTGGTGGTTAATTGGAGATAAAAGTCTCACAGACGCTGGGCACCGGTGGCTCACGCCTGTAATTGTAGCTACTCAGGAGGCTGAGATCTGAGGATTGCGGTTCAAAGCCAGCCCCGGCAGGAAAGTTCATGAGGATCTTATCTCCAATAAACCACTAGAAAACCGGAAGTGGTGCTGTAGCTCAAGCAGTAGAGCACGCCGTTCTTGAGCTGAAGAGCTGAGGGACAGCGCTCAGGCCCAGAGTTCAAGCCCCATGACCGACAGGAAAAGGAAAAAAAAAAAAAGAGTCTCACAGACTTTCCTGCCCAGGCTGGCTTTGAACTGTGACCCTCAGATCTCAGCCTCCAGTGCCCGGCCAAACCTTCTCTCTTAAAGTATCCAAGTTTGATTTTCCTTGATTGCCAATGCCCAGCCAGCCATACCTTTGTGTTATTCTTCTTTTCTATCTGCTTCCATTCCACAGCACTGTTCAAATCTTCTCCATACTAAAAAGCAAACATAAAAACCTTCCTCCCCTCTAAAGTCCTTCTCTAGCTACAGCCCCATACAAGTTCCCTGTGGGTCAAGCTTCTCAAAAGAAGAACCCATGTTTTCTTCCTTCATCTGGCAGTCCTCAACTATCATGGTCTGGCAGGCACCATCAACAGCAAAGTGTCACTTCATGGACTTACCAGGGACCATCTGCAGTCACTTTTCAGTTTGTTCCTTGATTTGTCAGTGGCTTTGGAACTCATCGGCTTCCCCCTCTATCTACACATGCTTTGCTCCTTCCATCTATGCGATGCTGCTCTCTCCTGAATCACCTCTTCATGCTTCAGGAGATTATTCTTCAGTCTCTCCTGTGGCCTACCTCTAGAGGCCCATGTGATTAGCTAGAATTTCATGGCTGTCTATGTCTATCCAATATTATTTTCCATTCTCAATCAACACACTGTCATCTCTATCTCAGCGACATTCTCATGCCCACAATCCCAGATCTGCACTTCAGCCAACATCTCTTTTCTCAACTGTACCTCAAGTTCTCTTAAGGAGATCAAAATGGGACTCAGGAGCAAGATCCCATTTACCCTTGAATGGCCCTAATATTAGTATATGTAGTTTTATATACTTCATCCATTTATGAAAACTTCATTTTGAATAAGCTTGTCATCTTCTCCAGGCCCTCTACTTTCAATCACTAAGTCTTGCCAATTTCAGTTCCTAAGCATCCATCTGTTCTGCTCCAGTCCTGTTCCCATTCCTTTTTCCTTCCTTTGGGATCTCATATCTTGCCTTTGCTACAGTCTCTTGACGGACTTCCCTTCAGCCAACCTTGACCATGCTGGCATTCTAGTGCAGACTGCACATCAGACTACTAATCAAGAGTAATACTTCTCTATCATCAATCTTGTCCATCACTTCCTTCCTTACACTCCTTCAGTGGCTTCTTGTCATGCTCACGACACTTTAGAAATGGTCTAACACAGTATCTCCACAGCCTTTATAGTCTGATCTCCTTCTGTATGAGTCAAGGTTCTTGAGACTAAGTATATACAATTATGAGGGGATTTATTAAGGTTGCCTTACACAATCAGAGGCTGGATAGTCCACCCTGACTGCCTTCACACTTGACAGGCAGAAAGAATCCAGAAACTTCTCAAACCAAGAAGGTAGAAGCCTTACAATAAGAGGGACCAATACTAGTCCCAGGACAAGACTGAAAGCCTGCAAGCTCTCTGGAGAGTTGCTGATGGGAATCCATATTGAAAGACTGAAGAAGCTGGAGTCTGATGTGATGGTGGTGGTGGTGGTGGTGATGATGATGATGATGATGATCATGATTGATGGCAGCAGCAACAGGGATGCCTGCCCAAGAAGAAGTGAAATGTACGCTATGGTGGACTTCCTTCTGCTGTTTTGTTCCATACAGGCCCTTAGCATAATGATGATGTGCTCCCTTCGCCCCCATATTCCCATGGGTCTTTCTCTTCTGCTTGCTCTCTGCCACATGCCAATCATTTTTAGAAACACCCTCACAGACACACTCAGAAATGTGCTTTATTAATTTCCTAGGGGTCTCTCAATCCAATCAAGTTGACAGTTAAGCTTAGCCATCAAGCCATCTGTCAGGCAAGCCTTGGTTCCAACACTAATTCGCTGATCTAACTCTCAGAACATGGTGGATTTCTCATGGCTTCTTGTCATTGCCCTTGCTACTTCCTCTGCCCATACTGCCCTTTTGGTGATGTGCCTACCAGAAAACAACAACAACAAAATCCTATTCATCCTTGTAGGCTCAGCCTATACTCTGCCTCCTCCTGGAGGCCTTCCCTGACTTCTTTTTCCCTGAAAGTGCTCTTTCCTCCTCACCTTGCCACATTTAATATCTGCTTCCACAACAATGATCATAATTTACTGAGACTGCTCATTTGAAGGAGGTCTAAACTCCTTGATGGCAGTGCCCATATCTTTCATCTTTGCATTATAGACATAAAATACAGGGTGTGGCCTAGAATAGACACCCAATGAATGTTTAATAGGTAATAATGCCCAGCTATTATCACACACGTTGCATAAAACCAGGCCATTCACCTAGATGCCATTTATATCCAACCACAATTACTCTGTGAGGTAAGTGCTATTATTCCTGTTTAAAACATGAGAAAACTAAGATGTTTTGAAGCTTTGGTAAACTGTCTCAAGCTAGCAGGTGGCATAGGAGTGAGCATGCTCTTAGCTGTGAGTGCTACTTGCAGCCATTCCCATTCCTAAGCATTCCGCATAGTGGGTTCTGGGCAGAGCCCTACATGGGGCTTGATTCATTAACTTAGACCCGGAGGCTAAATTTGGCAAAACACAGGCATTCTAGTTCAGTCAGTCTTTAATCCTGTATCAAAACCTTTTTCTTGCTGCTGTGGTCCCACCATGGCTGCCTAGATCTTCCCTAGATCTGAAGCCTGGTCTCCTGGCCTCCTGGCTGTGAATTCTGCTTGACTGTTTCCTGACCATGCAGACTGCCAATCAACAACATTCCAGAGCGCTTGATTTCTCATGCTTGGCCGGCAGCAGTTGGTTTTGAGCCTTTAGCCCTGGGGAGCAGGCCTGGTCCACACCCTGAGCTCTGAGCTGATTGCTTCCTCTGCCATTCCAGTGTTCTTAGAATCCTGGTCTCCTAACTCTGAGCCCTCCTGGCCTTGTTCTGAGTTTCCTTGCCCTGAATGTAATCTCTGCTGTCTGCTCACACTGACAACAGTTTGGGGACCAGACAGTCAGAAAAGTGAGAGATGCTTACCCATGGTGTCTATCAGGAGGGACAAGACAGAGCTGAGAGTCCAGGCAGCTCTACCTGCCCAGGGGCCTCACCCCTCATATCTGTACTATGAGAGACATACCACGGCTTCTGCCTCTCTGCTTGGCACCGCTATCTCCTCCCGGCAAAGTTAGCACATAAATAAAAGTGGTAATTCTTCACTGGCAGGATGAGGATTTTGTCTTCAGCTCCTTTCCTCCCTCCCTTTTTCCCTCCCTGCTTTTCTCCATTCCTCCCTCCCTTCCCTTGCCTCCCTCTGTCCTTTCCTTTCCTTCTCACTTTCCTTCCCTTTCCCCTTTCCTCTCTTTCTCCCACTATGTAGCTCAAGCCTGCTTCGAACTTACAGTTCTCTCATCTCCACCTCCCAAGTACTGGAATGACGGGTGTGCACAATCACACCCAACTCTACATTTAGCTTTTATTGCTGTATTAGTGATCACTTGTGCCTAATTAGAAAATACAGCCCCTTATTCACAAGTGCCAGGTCCACGGATTCAACCAGGCTTGGATGGGAAATACTCAGGAAAAAGTTGTATCCATACTGAAAAGACATTTTTCTTGTCATGATTCCCTGAGCAATGCAGTATGTATGTATATATGTATACAATTTATTAGGTATTCTGTAGAATCTAGGGATGAGCTAAGGATTTAAGCATCTGTACATTTTTGGTATCTGTAGAAAAGCGGGGAGGTCCTTGAACCAGTGTCATGTCACTATTGAGGAATAATTATATTCTTTTTTTTGTCGGTCGTGGGGCTTGAACTCTGGGCCTGGGTGCTGTCCCTCAGCTCTTCAGCTCAAGGCGAGCGCTCTACCACTTGAGCTACAGTGCCACTTCCGGTTTTCTGGTGGTTTATTGGATATAGGAGTCTCACGGTCTCTCCTGCCCGGGCTGGCTTTGAACCTCAATCCTCAGATCTCAGCCTCCTGAGTAGCTAGGATTACAGGCGTGAGCCACCAGCACCCGGCGGAATAATTATATTCTATCAACAGCTTGTACTCATCAATGAACAAGACTCAAATTTCAAAAAAATATATAAAGGCCAGATTAATCTGGACAATAAAAGTATTTTTTATCTTTATTGAGAAGGTCATGAGCAGGAAGGTTACAGTTACACGAATAGGTAACGAGCACATTTGTTTTTTGTTTGGTTGGTTGTTTTTTTGGTCAGTGGTGGGGCTTGAACTCTGGGCCTGGATGCTATCCCTCAGCTCTTCAGCTCAAGGCTAGCATTCTACCACTTGAGCCACAGCGCCACTCCCTGTTTTCTCTTGGCTTATTGTAGATAAGAGTCTCATGGACTTTCCTGCCTGGGCTGGTTTTGAGCCATTATCCTCAGATCTTCAGCCTCCTGAGTAGCTAGGATTACAGGTTTGAGCCACCTCTGCCTGGCAAGTACATTTGTTTTTAAACAATATTACCCCATCCATCCTTTTCTCTTGCTTACTCCTCTCTACCCCTACCCCCAAGTTGTAAAGTTCATTTCCAACTTAGTGTCAAGTGAGTATCAATGTTGCATTAGTTCATCCTTTGTCTTGCTATAGCTGTGATTCCCTTTCCCTTCCACAGTTCCAATAAACTTATATACAAAACAAAAGGTACAGAAAACTAAAACAGGAAAAAAAGAAATAACTACATACAGGACATAGTAAGAACCTGTAGACACGCTTCATTATATATGGGCCTATGCACTTAGCAATTGAGATCACCTTTTAAGAATATCATAGACCTATTGTAGTTATTACAAATGAGAGAAACCATGCCTACTTTTCTTTGGGCCTGGTTTACTTCACTTAATATAATTTTTTCCAAATCTTTCCATTTCCTTATGAATAGGGCAATACCATTCTTTCTGATGGAAGTATAGAATTCCATTGTGTGTGTGTGTGTGTGTGTGTGTGTGTGTGTGTGTGTGTGTGTATCTTAGCTATGGTAAATAATTCTGCAATGAATATGGTTCTGCTGGTAGCTTTAGTATGGCCTTGTTTATGGTCACTTGGGTAAATGTCCAGGAGTAGGATTGTTGGGTCATAGGGGAGCTCTATTTTTAGTCTTTTGAGGAACCTCCATACTGCTTTCCAGAGTGGCTGAACAAGTTTGCACTCCCACCAACAATGTTGTAGTGTTCCCTTTTGGCCACATCCCCACCAGCATCTTTTTTTGTGGGGGGGATCTGGTTGTGGGGCCTGAATTCTGAGCCTGGGCGCTGTCCCTCAGCTCTTCAGCTCAAGTCTAGCGCTCTACCACTTGAGCCACAGCACCACTTCTGGCTTTTTGCTTATGTGGTGCTGAAGAATCGAACCCGGGGCCTCATGCATGCGAAGCAAGCACTCTACCACTGAGCCACCTTTCCAGCTCCCACCAGCATCTTTTGTTATTAGATTTCTTTTTATTTCTTTTCTTTTCTTTTCTTTTTTTTTTGTCGGTCATGGAGCTTGAACTCTTGGCTTAAGCACTGTCCCTCAGCTCAAGGCAAGCACTCTACTGCTTGAGCTACAGTGCCACTTCCTAGATTTCTTGATAATGGCAATTCTAACTGGGGTAAGGTGGAATCTCAATGTGGTTTTGTGCATTTCTTTTATGGTCAGAGATGTTGAGCATTTCTTCACATATCTATTTGCCAGTCTTATTTCCTCTTCAGAAAAGTTTCTTTTTAAGTCTTTAGCGCACTTATTAATAGGGTGATTGTTTCTTTGGGGATTTGCTTTTTTGGGGGGGGGAATTTAATTTTTTTTTTTTTGTCGGTCATGGGGCCTGAACTCTGGGCCTGGGCTCTGTCCCTCAGCAATTCCGCTCCAGGCCAGTGCTCTACTACTTGAGCCACAGCACCACTTCTGGTTTTCTAGTGGTTTATTGGAGATAAGAGTCTCACCGATTTTTCTGCCCGGGCTGTCTTTGAACCATGATCTTCAGATCTCAGCCTCCTGAGTAGCTAGGATTACAGGTGTGAGCCACTGGTGCCCGCTTAAGATTTTTTTTTTTTTTTTGTCGGTCGTGGGCCTTGAACTCTGGGCCTGCACACTATCCCTCAGCTCTTCAGCTCAAGGCTAGTGCTCTATCACTACAGATCCACTTCCAGTTTTCTGGTGGTTTATTGGAGATAAAAGTTTCACGGACTTTCCTGCCCGGGCTGCCTTTGAACCACAATCCTCAGATCTCAGCCTCCTGAGTAGCTAGGATTACGAGCCACCAGTGTGTGGCTAGGATTTAATTTTTTTTTTTTTTTTGGTCCGGTCATGGGGCCTGAATTCTGGGCCTGGGCACCGTCCCTCAGCTTTTCAGCTCAAGGTTAGTGCTCTACCACTTGAGCCACAACACCACTTCTGGTTTTTTTCTTTTTGCTTATGTAGTGCTGAGGAATCGAACCCAGGGCCTCATGCATGCAAGGCAAGCGCTCTACCACTGAGCCAC
>NW_012267226.1:10075950-10124601 GCF_000151885.1 Dipodomys ordii
TAGAAGTCCTTCACTCCTTTGGTTAAGTTATTTCCTATTTTTTTTACGCTATTACAAAAGAAGTTGCTTTCGTAATTTAAGCCTCACCCTTCTTGTTGTTATCTATTATATAGAAAATCTATTGATTTTTGTGGATTAATTTTATACCCTGCTTTTTTGCAAAAGTTTTGGATCAGCTCAAGTAATTTGGCAATGGAGTTTATAGGGTTCTCTAAATACAGGATCATGTCTTCTGCTAAAAGGGAGAATTTTACTTCTTTCCCTATTTGCATCCTCTTCCTGTTTGCCTCTTGCTTTATTGCTCTAGCTAGGAATTCTAATACTATATTGAAGAAGAGTAGAGAAAACAGATATCCTTGTCTCTTTCCTGATTTTAGAGCAAATGGCTTTAGCTTTTCACCATTAAGTATAATGTTGGCTGTAGGCTTGTCATATACAGCCTTTATTATATTGAGGAATATTCCATGGATTCCTAGTTTCTCCAGAGCTTTTGTCAGAAAGGGGTGTTGGATCTTGTCAAATGCTTCTTCTGCATCTACGGAGATGTTCATGTGGTTTTTGTCAATAAAACTATTTTAAATGAAAATGCCTTAATTTTTCACGTTACTTTTTTTAGGACTCAGAAAATATGTTTTCCCCTTCTATAATAAATAAGGCTGGTAAATCACACTATATCTATCAGCCACTGTGAGATCAACAGTGCCAGAGATAGAGACTGTAAGAGAAGGTACTTTATTAATCATTATAGCAAGCCCAGAAGATGGTAAATTCCCTCCATATTTTGGAGATCAATGAAGTTAGGTATATTACAAGCTAATTACAGAAAAATAGAGATCTGAAATTAGAAATTAATGATGCTAAAGCTATGTGTTACTTTGCTCCATTCCAAGTTGTCTGGGTCTGCAGACATCTCTAGTGTCTCCCTCTGTGCTATGGGCTTCAATTGCCAAGCTCTCTCCCCGCCCCCTTCTTAGTATACCACATTGTAGTCCTGGGCTCAACCTCTAGTCCTTTAGGCCTACAGATTTTGCCTTTCTTATGCCCATTTCAATGGAGGCTGTCAGCAGCCAACACTCCCACTTAAGGGGAGGTAGCTAACAGGTCACCAGAAGCCACCCTTCCTGAGAAGAAGACAAAGGAAACTAAGGACATTGGGACCTTGTTAAACATGCCACCAAAACTAAGTAGGATACCTTGCTATCTGATTGTCATCCCTAGCAAATCAAGGGTTTGCCTCTTTAAGCTATTCAAAGCATAAAAAAAAGAAAAACAAAAACAAAAACAAAAACAGCCACCTGAAAACCAACCAAGTAGAGACAGTACTGTAAATCAGTAGAAGTGAGAAATGGCTTTTTGTGGGAAGGTGGACAGATTTCATTTATTTTTGGCAAGTCCTTTTGCTCTTCCAGGGTTTCTCCTGGCAGAACTAGTTACTGGATCGTCTCAAAAATTCCCTTATTTCTTCAATGTTCCAAGTGCCTAGCGTGTCATTCTGGTGGTCCCAGGCTGATTATTTCTTAGAAGAGAAAAATCCTCCTGTAGGGCTATGGGCAAGACCCTGAAGCTGGGTTTACACCTGAGATGCCAGGCTGTCTAGCACTCTGGTAGAAGTGGGGTGGGGTTTCAGTCACAGTTTGGGAATGTAGCCTGTTTGTCTGAGATTTGGGCTGGTAGAAACTGTGTAAGGGGCAAGAGAGCAGCCCTTGGTTCTAGGAAAGAACATAAGTGAGTATGTTTGAGTGTGTGTGTGTGTGTGTGTGTGTGTGTATGTAAGTGTGTAGTGTATGTTTATTTATTCTGGGAGAGGTTGCTAAGTTGGAGGTGTTTGCCAGTAGAGCGTTCCCTGAGTGCTCTGTTTGTTTACCCAGCAGAGTGCAGGGAAGGACAAGAGGAGAGACAAGTGCAGACTATGGCTGTCTGCAGGACCACCTGGGTGAGAGTTGTCTTGGGTGCCATCTTGGTCTGTCTCATGGGCACTGTAGTTCTAGAGAGCCCCTTTGTGGGACCCAGATTCAGCTTTACTGCTCTAATCCTGATACCTTTCCTAAGCAAAAATTACTTAGATCCCATCATGGTGGCTGGTCTATCTTTCCTTCATTCTGGGTGTACTTTCTTACTTCTGAGTTTTGAGGCCTTGAGAGGAAGTAGAAGGGACAAAAAGAGAGGCAGAGGCAGGGGGCAAGGGCAAGGTGACAGAGCAATTGGGTTCTAATCTAGGCTGTACTCACCAATAAGTATTTGGTGTTTGGAAAATCACTTAGCTTCCCCCCGGCCTGATCTGAAGGACAAGGTTGGCTTCATCATTCTGTTGTAGGTATGCAATTTCCTCTTTCTAGAAGACTTGAAGATCTATACTGTGTCTTCCCATCCATGGAGCCTGTCAGCCTGTCAGATCCTGTTCTATACTCTCAGTCCTCTTCCCACCCCTGCCCAAGAATGCTTCCACCCCTTGTCTTAGGCTAAATGTGATTTGGGTTCATCTTTACAAACCTGAAGTCCACTGCTTCTGAGACAAGTGTCTTGTATTTCCCAGGCTAAAGATGGGGCATTATTTCCCTGTCTTTTTTTGGGGGGGAGGGTCTGGTCGTGGGGCCTGAACTCTGGACCTGAGCGCTGTCCCTAAGCTCTTCAGCTCAAGGCTAGCACTCTACCACTTGAGTCACAGCACCACTTCCGGCTTTTTTCTTTTTGCTTATGTGGTGCTGCGGAATCGAACCCAGGGCCTCAGGCATGTAAGGCAAGCACTCTACCACTGAGCCACCTTCCCAGCCCCTTATTTCCCTGTCTTCAGGAGAGGCAGAGAAGAGAAGACAAACGAACTCAAGACTCCTTACTCACTATCCAGCCTTAGCAACAGGCCAGATTCCAGGACAGGTTGTGTTTCAAGCTCAGTACATCCCAACTTGGTGGCCCAGGACCCCTCCCCCAGAGGCCTCTACTTCTCTCTTCCCACCCTAACTTCCAAGCAACGTGTCTGCAAGTCTCTGAGAGAGCACTGACTCCCAGATACAGGCTGGCTGGCAGCCAAGGGTGGTGTTCTGGCTCCTGTACCAGCCAGATGGGGTGGCAGGAAGGCCCCATTAATCTCCCGGGAGAAAGCTTGCTGGCACACAGAAAAAAGTGGCTGCCGGCACTGTGCCTTTACCCTGGGGCTGTGGAACACCATACCCCAAAGTCTTTCAGCCAGACTTTGTGCCTCCATAGTCTACCCTCACTCCTTAGGGTTGGATGGGCTAGGGTTCCAGTTGAGTCTCTAAGTGAGACAAAGAGTCTGGCTTCCTTCTTCTCAGATTACCCAGTATTCTGTAATCTATAGTCGACTCCTGTTTCTTTCAAAGCCAGGAAATTATGAAGCGAGAGGGTAGATGGGCACTTTGCCCCCTCCCCCTTCCCATCCCTGCAGGCTTCATCCATCTCTAGTTCCTCAGCTCTTCAACTTTTCCAGCAATGTTCAGAGAAACAACCAGAATTGCTTGGTTCAGAGCTACCAGTTTCTTTCCCCCCCCACCCCAATCATCTCTGTTTCACCTATACCTGTTGTGTGCACACACATGTCCGTGCACACACATGTCCGTGCACACGTACCCACATCCACAGTCAGTTTTCTGTCAGAGAGCCTGCCTCTGTTGAAGCCATATAAAACCAGATGAAGAGCTGGAAAATTCAGCCCAGGGCCAAAGAGAATCAGTGTGGAAAATTCGGGGAGGAGAGTGAAAGCAGATCTAGAGAAGGCGGCCAGCTGGGGAGGTGGTGTTCCGGTCTCACAGACCTCCTGCTGGCCTCCCTTGGAGCCAGGGCTCCGCAGGCTCAGCCTTGGGCTGCAGGATTCCCTGCATGTCGTCTAACTGGCATGCCACCTGCCAGGGGCTGCCAGTTCCCATTTCGCCAGGGGTCTTGGCCCAGTTCTGACAAATAGAATTCCTACCCTTTAACCTTGCTTGTTTGAGGCTGGGTGAGTTAGGTACAAAGGGTTAACCATTTCTTGTTTTTCTATTTTTGTTTTTCTGTGCCTGAAATGGACTCTCCTCCATCTACATCCTTCCCAGCATGGTAGGCAAAGCAAGGCTTTTGAACTGGAGACCAGAGTGGGTGGATTTTACTGTTGCCAACAACCAAAGAGAAAATAAATCTGGACTGGTGACATCTCCTATATTCCCAAAGGAGCTAAGGTACAACCTCATTCGGGTGTCAAACCACTTCCAGGCCCAGTTCTGATGCAGCTCCTCAGTTCTCTGGAGTGAGGTTTGGTGAGAGAATTACCCTGTCATGTTCCCCGCAGGCCAGAATTTGGCTCTGCCATTCCCTAGGGGAACACTCCAAACCAAATCAAGTCCTCCATAACCAGGTGGATCATTCCCAAGCCTTTTTTTTTCTTTCTGTTGGTTGTGGAGCTTGAACTCTGGGCTTGGGTGCTGTCCCTCAGCTCTTCAGCTCAAGGTGAGCGCTCTACCACTTGAGCCACAGTGCCACTTCTGGTTTTCTAGTGGTTTATTGGAGATAAGAGTCTCAGGGACTTTCCTGCCCGGGTTGTCTTTGAACCAAGATCCTCAGATCTCAGCCTCCTAAGTAGCTAGGATTAGAGGCGTGAGCCACTGGCGCCCGGCTCTTTTTTTTTTTTAAATCATGGATTATTTCCCCCAGAAACTTTCCAAGATGGGAAATCACAACCAAAGAGGCTTGTTTAGATCAGGAAATCTGGATGTAATGGCATTAGAGACACCCGTCTCCTTGCGTGAACCTTAGCCTGAAACCTCTCCCTGCCTCCTTGGCCTGTCCACTCCTTTGCTGTCTGAGTCAGAACAGCAATCAGAGAGCTTTATGACATGCCAAGTACTCCCACGTGCACTATGGCAATACTCCTCCAATGGGCCTGCCAGAGAAGTTGTGAGCTCCGCCCAGCTGAGGCCAAAACAGAGGCCCCAGGAAGCCTTGGAGTCTGACCTGGATTGTATAAGCGGGAGGAAGCAGGACCTCTGATTTGAAAGCTCATCATGTTCCTTCTATGGAAATACAGGGAACCTGGGTATCCCATATGATGATGGCAGGAAGCGATCTACTGGATTAGGGCTTTCATGGAGCTCAGCTCTCCCAGATCCTTTGGGTTTCTAAGAGGCATTGTTCTCCTCTGAGGCTTTCCTATCCCGCCTTCCACTCCCAAGATATGGGGCTCACCTTCCTGTGTATGCCAGGCCAAAGCTTCTCCCTTTCTTCTTTTCCTGAGGGTCACCTATCCAGAGATCCTGGCTCCCCTCTCCTTCCCCCACTTCTTCCTGCTGCGTTTCTTTCATTTTGGCACTGAGGTTTGAACTTGCATTTGCTAGGCAAGTGTCTAGCACTTAAGTTCCACCTCCAGCCAGTTTTAAGTGTGTGTGTGTGTGTGTGTGTGTGTGTGTGTGTGTGTGTGTGTGTCTAACATGGATCTTATATTTTTGCCTGGGGCTGATCTTGGACCCCAGTCTTCTTATCTGCACTTACCAACTGGCTAGGATTACAGCTATGAATTACCACGACCCACTTATTTGTTGAGATGAGGGTCTCACTAACTTATTTGCCTGAACTGGCCTTCCACTGCAATTCTGATTTTCACCTGATGAATAACTGGGATTATAGGTTTGAGCTACCAAGTCCAGACTTTCCTGCTTATAGTCTTGCCTTTGCCTTGGATGTGGGGGACAGTGGGCATGCCTGTGGAGTTGCCACTTTCTTAAGGTGTTTGGCTCCTACAACCTCTGTGTATCCTCATTATATCTGTGGTTTAGTTGCTATGGATCTTGAATTACCAAGACAGGGTTTGGGGGCTCTCAAAGATCCCCTTGTCTTTTCCCCTGCCCTTAGATCTGTCATATGACTTTGAATGGAAATTCAGATTCTTCCTGACCTCTGTGTTCTGTAGCAGAAGAAACTAGGGGCCCCCAAATCTTAATGCAGGGGATGCAGAGTGAGGGGAGAAACATGCCATACACCTTTGCTTCCTGAACAAGACCCTGTCTCAGGCCCATGAGTCCCCTAAGGCTATGTGCATTTCACCTTATGACCTTTAGAACCTCCTGTCCCCATCTCTCAGAGAAGATTGTGCAAAGGCCAAGTTTGTCCCAATAATTCGATGGATCCATTGGATGGGGTGGGGTGAGGAGGTTTTTATCCAAAACACATGTTATTGCCACTATGCTAGTTATCTTGGATATTTCCTGCATGTTTGTCACCATGGTAACTGACTCAGCACGAAACCTCGTTTGCTGGGCCCTGGGGTCCGGTATGGAGGCCATGTGGTGTTAATTTGGGCCTCTCAGTGCTTTTTCCTTCTCTCTGTCCTCCCTACCTCCCCTCCACCCCCAACTCCCACTCTGCTTGTGTCTCTCTGTTTCTCCCTAGCCTGTCTCAGTGCTTCTTCACTTTCCTGGTCCTGGAAATAGCTGCTCTTGAGTGATCATAGGGCCAGAGGAGATAAGGCCTGCTGCTGCGTCTGCAGCCAGCACTGGCAGGCTTTGACCTGGGGATGTCCCAAAACGGACAGGAAAGCTGCATGACAGAGAAAACACAGGTGGGTCTCTATGTAGGAAGGTCTCATCAGAGCTCAGGGTTCATGATTGGATAGGCCCATGTTATCTGCTAGATTGGATGCTGCAGGCCTTACAAGAAGGGTGGTTAGGGCTCTGGGATATGCTGCTCTGGGCCTGTGGACTGCTCATGCTGACTTTGCCGGTGTGTGTGGGACGAGGGCCCGTCTTTTAGAACCCCAAGGCCCGAAGACTTGGAGAGAGGATATCGGCAGAAAAGGAAGGAAAGAGTTCAAATTCTCAATGGGAAACAAAGAGGGCGAGGCTGGGCCACTGAAGGACTGGGCGATCACTTGATTCTCTGGGTTTTCCCAGGAGTGAGTCCTTCCTCCTTGGGGTGTGGCAACACTGTGGCAGGCAGTAGATGTCCCCTTCATGGGGCATGGGGCAAGGAGGGCAGTGTTGGCAACAACAGCATGGGAGGGAGCTGGGTTGGCAGGCTGGAGAAGGCACCATGTGCAGACGGAGTGTAAACGGGATGTGAGGATGGCTCTCTACCCACCACCAGCCCAGGTCTTGCTTCCTTTCCTGCCTGAGGAAGCCAGGACTGGATGACTCTAGCCAGCCACACACTCTACTGAGTTTCTGGCAACTTCTCACTTTGCCAGTCCATCTTTCCATCTTTCCAGTCTCCAGAGTTATCCTTGGCTGGTTCTTATCGCATGTGATCCCCACTCCCTGACCCAAGTAGACCTAGGAAATGTGACGGATCCAATCTGCCTCTGAACTGCCACCTTTTCTGGAGTGCCTTGGAGAAGGGTGGCATGTGGCTGGAACTTCACTGAGTCAGAAACTGCCCTTTCCATGGCTTCTATGAGCTCAGCTCAAGGTATAATGGGGTCTTGGGTGAGAAGGGAGAGGCTGGGCTGGACAAGCATTGGGCAGGACCTTGAACATAGTATTTTATGGCCCTTTGGCCCACATCCTAAAGAGAACAGCAAAGCAGCCCTCTTTGGGGCTAAGATCCTTCCTGAAAGTTCTGACCCTACAAATGGCACATCGCAGCAGGAAAAGTCAAGGGAGGCATCAGCAGCCTGACTGTGGGATCAGCCAATCAGGTTTGGGCCCCTCAGGGTTCTAGAAGACATGGGAGCCTGAGAGGAGACTACAAAGAGTTAGGTGGTATGGTGGGGCTCCAGCCAGATTGGAGGGTGCCATAGACAGTCTGAATGCTTGCGTCTCCCCCAAATTCACATGTTAGGGCTCCTGGGAGGGAGGCGGGCTTTAGAAAGGAGGTGATTAGGCCATGAGGTAGACCACCCCCCTTTCCCATGAATAAGATTAGTGTCCTTATGAAAGAAACCCAGAGAGCTGCCTAGCCTCACCCTGTGAGGCCACAGTGAGAATGTGCCTAGAAGTGGGTGTGAGCCATTGTTTAGCAGCTACCTGGTCTCTGGTATCCAGAACGTCTCTGCATGTTGGTATTTCACTTTGACAGTCAGATTCCAGAAGGTTCTCATAAGAAGTGACTAAGATAGTCTATGGGAAGTTCCTGCAACAGTGTGTATAATGAATATGCTTCTTCCTTGGTGAGAAAAGGGAGGTTTCCAGACCCTTCCTCTCAGACTGACGTGTTCCTTGTGCTTCTCAGGATCCTGGGTCTAGGTCCTGTCTGAAATGAGGGGAAGGAAGATATAGATAGTTGAGTGGAGACCACAGGATCAGGAACACTCTAAAGCAGGCACCGATGGTGGGATGGTTGGCCCTGCCTGGCAGGGTCCAGGGGCAATTGCAAATGGGAGGAGTTTGGTGGGATCCTAGCCAGGGCGCTGGAAACTAAGGCATACCATCCAGCTCCTCTCTCCTCCCTAGGGGCTGCCCAACCTGACTGAGGCTCTGTTAAGCCAACAAAAGGAAAGGAGCCTGGTGCCAATGGCTCACACCTGTAATCCTAGCTACTCAAGAGGCTGAGATCTGAGGATCGCAGTTTGAAGCCATCCTGGGTAGAAAAGTCCATGAAACTGTGATCTCAGTAACCACCAGAAAATTGGAAGTGGTGCTGTGGCTCTAAGTAGCAAAGCACCAGCCTTGAGCACAAAAGCTCAGGGACAGAACCCAGGCCTTGAGTTCAAACCCTATGGCCAACAAAGCAACAGCAACAATGAAAGGGAGGCAGTTCCCCCTGCTAAGCCTAGGCAGAGAGAAGACCAGAGGTCAGCATTAAGGAGGAGGTGCATGGATACACAGATCCAATATGTGGTAGTGAATAGATGCTGTACTCAAGGATTGAGAGCTAGAGTAGAGTGCAGACCCAGCTGCAGGGAGATTTCTCTCTCCCAGGGCTCAGGGTCCAACTAGAAGCATCTACTCAATCCAGGGTCTAAGCCATGGACTTCAGTCTGGTCTGTTTGCCTAGATGAGTCAGCCCCCCGCCTTCTCCCCATGTGAACCTGCTCCCCTCTTTGACTAAGGAGGCTATGGGAGGAGGAATGAGTTGTGGAGACGGTGGAGGATTGGGGTTGGGGAGGGGATAAGGAAGGGCATTAAGACTGGAGACAGGGCAGAGGGCTCTAGAGCCAAGGACACAGCCTTCCCATTCTGGAGTGGAGAAAAAGAGCTTTCCACCCCTCCTCGTCCTCTCCACAGAGACCACAACTCAAGGCTCAACTGTCCCCTCCCAGTGACTCAGGTTTTGGCTATTCTCCTGCCCACACCCCAGCATGTCCAGTGCCCCAGGGCAGGAAGAGCTGAGTGTGAGTGAGCAGGAAGGAGGGCTGCTCTGCTGGGCCCTCAGTGGCCAAGGAACAGTCTTAGTGGAGAAGTTCCTTGTCCCTCCCTGGCTGTGTCACCCCAGGCCACCTCAGGAATGTGGTTTTGAGCCATGGCGGCTTTCTGTCCTCCTCCCTCTGCTCTGAGCATGGCAGACCACTTGTGTCTCACTAGCAGATTCCAGAAAATCACCACCATAGGGTGGGTCTGCATTTTTGTCCTCTTTGCTGGACAATGGGTAGATGGCTCTTTGGAGGCCTAAGATCCTTAGGCTCCTAGGACCCACTGTCCCTCTGAGATACAAGGGAAATGCAAAAATGGAATAAAGCAATTATGGTTATAATTGTGTTTATTAATAATGATAATTAGCATTCATTTATTAAAGATCAACTTGTGCTAGCTGTTTCCCATATGCTCTTTCCTTTTCCCTTCCTCCTTCCCTCCCTCCCTCTTTATTTTCCTTCCTTCCTTCCTTCCTTCCTTCCTTTTTGGTGCCAGTTTGGGGACATGGGGTAGAGGGGGAAGCTTGAACTCAGGGCCCAGGCACTGTCCCTGAGTTTTATTTGCTCAAGGCTAGTGCTCTACTACTTGAGCCACAGGTCCACATCTGGCTTTTTGTTGGTTAATTGGCAATAAGAGTCTCCTAGACTTTCCTTTCCAGGATGGCTTTGACCTGTGATCTTAGATCTCAGCCTCCTGAGTAGCTAGGGTTATAGGTCCAAGCCACTGGTACCCAACCATACACTATTTCTTACAAGAAATATTTTGCCAATGAGGCTTTCTGAAGCATAGACTCAGAAAGGTTAACGGATCTCATTTTCATAGTCATTAGGCATGGAAGCCAATATTTGGATATCTGATGTTTATGACTTCTCCAATATGTACGATGTCTCTAGTCTGTTCATACCCTTTTTGGTGCTATGGGCAATCTGATGACATTTGTGGGAACTGCGTTAATCCGCTTTCCAACACTGTGACAAGATACCTGAGAAAACTAACTTAAAAGGAGGAAAGCTTCAATCTGGTTTATAGTTCCAGAGGTTTTAGCCCGTGATCACTTGGATCTCTTGTTTCTGGGGCCTGTGATGAGTTAGAACACATTGGTGAAGATGCACAGTGACGCAAAGCTGCTAATCTCATCGTGGCTGGAGAAACAGGGGTGGGGGATGGAGAGAGAGAAACAGGGTACAAAATCTTCAAGAGTCCCTTTGGCAACCTAATTCCTCTGATGAATCTTCACCTCCTAAAGTTTCCATTACTTCCCAATAGGCCAATAAAACATGAATCCATCATTGGATGAATCCATTGATTAGTCAGAGTCCTCTGACCACCACCTCCTAAAGTCTTCTTTCGGAACACAATTTCCCTGGGGACTAATCCTTCAAAACACCAAATATTGAGGGACTGCTTCAGATCCAGATCATAACAGAACAATACATGTATTCTTTTCTGAGATTTCTGATGTTACATTGATGTACAGTTCTGATGTACTGCAAAATTATTCACCCACCATCCTTTATTTTTCCCTTTCTCCAGATACTACTGTTTCTTGTTTTTTTTTTTTTTTTTTGGGTCTGGTTGTGGGGCCTGAACTCTGGGCCTGGGTGCTACCCCTCAGCTCTTCAGCTCAAGGCTAGCACTCTACCGCTTGAGCCACAGCGCCGCTTTCGGCTTTTTTCTTTTTGCTTATGTGGTGCTGAGGAATCGAACCCAGGGCCTCAGGCATGCAAGGCAAGCACTCTACCACTGAGCCACCTTCCCAGCCCCATACTACTGTTTCTTAAAAAATATACTAACACAAAGCTTCATGAGAGACCCTGGGGTCAATGTCAGCACACACACACACACACAGACATATATATACACACACCATGAGAAAGAAACCAATACTGGACTTATAAAAGAAGCCAATTTTAACTATTATAGTTTAAAAATAGTGATGAATATAGAGAGTATTTCATAATGTCAATAAAGATGGTGAGGTGTGAATTTCAGTTGGTGACAGGTGTATAACTAAAGGCAATGTTTTACCTAGAGTAGCATAAACAAGGTGGAATTGTTCCCACCACTAAAATGTCTGAAGGAAGTTGTTAAAACTCGTGGGGTGGGGTGGTGTCGGGTGGGTTCTTTAGAAACCATTGTATTCTCCTGGTAGAGGATGTGCAAACTTCTCCCAGGATGTGGAACTCTGTACCAGATGGGGACAAGTCCTAGCTCTGAGATAGTCTGCCTCATGATGTCTCTGGCATTTAGGGCTGTCAGATTTAGGGAAAAAACAAAACATCAAACAACCCCACCCCCCAAAGAACCAGTTGAATTTGAGTTGCAGATTTCCCATGAATAGTTTTTTAATGCAATATTTGACACATACTTATAATATTATTTTTCTATTGTAGTAATAACAAATTGCCACAATAACAACAGCTTAATCAACACAAACGCATTAGGTCACAATCCTCTAAGTCAAAGTGGAGCAGGGAGGGGAGTGGGGTGCGGAAGAACTAGCCAGATCCACGGCTTAAGCGTTTCTCAGGCTAGAATAGAGGTGTTGGCAAGCAGGACTGTACTCCTTCTTGGAAGATCTGGGGAGGTAGCATCAGGTTCTTGGTGGAATTCAGTTCCTAGTGGTTATAGGACTGAGATTTCTACTTCCTGTGCTTTGGAACCCCAGGCTACCATCCATTTTCCTCACCAACTGTCTTTCCAATTCAAACCAGTAAATGTATATCAAGAAATCCTACCTCCAAGGTCTTGGCTTCTAGGTAGAGAATGCTCCTTGCTTCCGAAGCGTTCCTGGGATCCAACTCCTCTAGGTCATCTCCCTTTTGAGCCACAGTATAATATTATCACATGAGCAATATCAGAAGGCAGCCATCCTGACTTTTGTCAGTCTGCCTACTATGCATGCTGAAAAATTACGTGTTGTTTCTCCAGAATGAAAATTGCCTGGGATTCTACCTGCTGTAGACTTTTAATCTTGGCCAGGCCAACGTTTCTCTCTTCTCAACCTCAGTTTCCCCCTGGTAGAACTCAACTAAATGTGTTAAAACCCATATGTAGGAACTGAGTACCCTTTAACCCGAAGATGCACAACATGGATAAGAATGTTTGTTTGCTTTGCAAGGTATCAGAGTCTATATGTGGAGAATGAAATACATACGTGTCAAAGGCTAAGAACACTATCAAATGGCAGCTGTGGGGGGTGGGAGACAGACTAGAAAGGATAGAGGGGAGAACAGGAAAGCTCATGGATCAGTGTAATGGACTAGGAGAACGAGATCTGGGGCAGCGAGGATCGCAACAGGAAAGGCCTGGTGGGGAAGGGTCACCTTGGAAGTAGCTCGTGCAGCTGGAGAACGGAATGTCTGGTATTTTCAGTTCTGGGAAGGAATGGAGATGGTGGACATAGCAGGAGAGAGATGGAAGGGTCAGCCTGGAATCCTTAACTGCTCCATTAGCGAGAGAGAGGGAGGATCACAGGTCTCACCCTGCTCATAGGCCAACAAAGCTGCTATGGAAATGACACCGCGCCCTTGGCACTGTCAGGAAATAAGACTAAAGCCAGCGGCTTGGGAGTAGCTTCATGTGATAGACAGGTTGCCTTTGCCAGTGGCTCCTGGTGGGACTCTGGGCCATCCCTGGAACACGTGAGGAGAAAAAGCCAGGGGCTGGCAGGATTTGAGCAGAGTGGATAAGGGGCAGAATGCACTGTGTAGCTGATCGCCCAGGATTTTGCAGGCTACTGAGAGGAGTTGGGCTTCTCCCTTGAAAAGGAAAACAAAAAAAACTATCTCCAGAGCAGAGCATAGACAGAAGGTGAGTTAGGTACTAAGTAGCTCAATGGAACTACTCTGTAAAGAGACTGAGGCTTCTAACCTGTGGAATAGTAGAGAACTACATGGCTAGGTCTGTCTGCCAAGAGCTTTCAGTGTTCTGGGGAGATGAGAGAGTGTGGAAGAGTGCATAAGAGTCAGGATGTTCAAGACAAAAGAATCAGGAGCAGTCTTCATAGCTACTTGGTGATAGCTATACTTACCTGATAGGGTTAACCTGGGGCCCGTTTTACTGCAGAGTGCCAAGCACATAGTAGGTGGGCTTAAATAATAATAGAGGTAGCATTGGGCTACCTCATGATGGGTGAAGATGGGTTTTGGAGAGGGAGGTGTCAGTCAGTGGGTAGATGGGGAAGAGGGAGGGACTTAGCATAGACAGCAATATGTTCTAGACAAAGAAATGCCAGGGTGAGGTCAGCCAGAAATCTCAAAAGGAAGCCCTGTCCTGGAAGCTGGAGGGAGGGGGAGGGCATCGGCAGGTGCCGAATTCAGCTGGTGGGAAGGCCAGATTCTGAAAAGCATGAATGTGAATTGTCTAATTGGAGGTGACAGGGAGCAGGAGAGGGACAAGACTGGGCGGATGGGAGGGGAGGAGCGTGACAGTCCCACAGCCTGGCTCAGTCCTTTCCCATCCCAGGCTAAGAGCGAGTGGGCTGGGTGACCCCAGCAGGTGTTCACAGGCGTCTGGGAGCCCAAGATTGCAGGCAAGAGGAGGTAGGCATGTTTTTTCTGAAACGTGATATTTCAGGCAGCTGTCTCCCTCAGCCTGATGGACCGTGGGACATTCTTTCCCAAAACATCATTCCCACCAGCCATTGGCCAGCCAAGCTCTGTTAGAGGACAGAAGCTGAATTGAAGAAGGGGTGGAGATAGCAAAGACTCCACTCATGTCCAGAGAGAGTCTGTAACAAGGTACAGCCTCCAGTGGGAACAGCCCCCAACCTTCTTCCAACCTGGGATGTGGCCAGGAAGGGAAAGCCCAGGTCCTTTCGCTGGCATTTGTGTAGCCTCTTTTAGCTCTAGGCCAATGATTGTTAACTTAGACATACCCAGTCCTTAAGTGTCCCTAAAGGTAGTAATAGAGATTGGAAGTTACTTTCATGTTTATTAATTTAAAAAAAACACCTCATAGAAGCTGGGCACTAGTGGCTCATGCCTGTAATCCTAGCTACTCAGGAGGCTGAGATCTTTGGATCATGGTTTGAATCCAGCCTGGGAGGAAAATCATGAGACTCTTATTTCCTATTAGCTACCAAAAAGCCAGGAGTCAAGGTGTAGATCAAGGTTACCAGCCTTGAGCAGAAAAAGCTAAAAGATAGAGCTAAGGTCCTGAGTTCAAGCTCTAGTATACACACACACACACACACACACACACACACACACACACACACACACACAGATACCACATTTCTGCAACAAGACTAACTCCTATTCATCCTTTCAACATCATTTCCAGCCTTCTGGGAAGCCTTCCTTGATCTGTCGTATAGAGATATCCCAACAGGATGCCAACAGGTGGCTCCTTCAAACAGGACCACAGAGGAAAGTATAGGAGAGGGGCCAGGGTGAGAATAGCTAGCAATATAGCTCCAGTCCTGACAGAGTAAGCAAGAAGTAGTTACTAGAATCCTGAAAGTCCTATAGCTATAAGAAGGCACTGCAGTATTTCAGCTATAGTCCCAGTCACCTGGTAGCCAGAGAGGGCATTGACCTCATCTTTCTCCAACAAAGGAATCCCTTTGGCAAAACCCAAGCAGAAGTGGGAGGGAGAGGCACATTACTGAATCTTGAATGGTAATAGGGAGACGTGGCTGGGTATCTGGAGGGACAGAAGGGAGCAACCCAGCACACCCCCACGACTGTGTTAGAACCTCTTGGCATGCATGTATAACCTTTGATTTACTCAGGACATAGTATTGTCATAGGGCACCATAACCAGCTGTTTCTTTGCATGTATCTCTTTGTGTGAAATCTCCTCAAGGGTGAGGTTGATTCCTATATTATCCAGCTTCTAACCAGATTGCTTAAACAATCGGAAACATCACCTGTCTTGGTTCCGGCTGGAATTAAATCATCTCCCTGTGGAAACAGCAATTATCTCCTGCAAATCAGCAGCTCAGATTACCGACTCTGTAGGCCTGAGTAGTAAAACAAGAGGCAAGTGAGTTAATTAGTGATCTAATGATTTCAATTTGTTTAGTAGACAAAAATACTTCAACACAACTCGTGGGGATGAAAATGAGAACAATATAGAGGAGTTCTTGATGTTGAAAGTCTCTGAGACACCGAATCAGCAGTGAGGGGTGGACCTTTCCTAGGGTTTCCATTGCCAATGCACAGTCCTCAGACCAACTAAGTCCCCTGCTACCCATACGTCTTTTGTGGGGTAGCCCCAACATGTCTATCTGTGACTCTGTCACCATTGTCCCTACAAATCAAGCTTATCCACTGACACCTACTTCCATAGCCAGTGCCTGGGATGTTTTTCTACCGATGACCTACATAGTTGTCTTTGATAGATATTTGTCAAACCAATGACAAAATTAGAGATCTTGCTTGGAAGGCCAGCTGGCTTGCTGGGGAGACAAAGAATGGCACAAAAAAACTATTTAGGAGCTGGGTGATTATGGATCATGCCTGTAATCCTAGCTACTCAGGAGGCTGAGATCTGAGGATCACAGTTCAAAGCCAGCCTGGTCAGGAAAGTCTGGGAGACTCTTATCTTCAAGTAATTATCAAAAATCCAGAAGTAGAGCTGTAACTCAAGTGGTAGAACATCAGCCTTAAGTTAAAAAGCACAGGGACAGTACCTACTCTTTGAGTTTAAGCTCCAGAACTGGCACAAAGATAAGCAAATAAATTAATTAAACAAATGATTCAGAATAACATGGCATGATTTGTGCAGAGCTGGCACCAAGCAGTTTGGTCCTTGATCTTGAGCTTTAGGAATTCATAAAAAGAAGGAAAAAGATGTTAATTAATTTTGTAACAAATCTGCTTGAAGCCATTTGTTCTGGGCCCGGGGTGGGGGGTGGGAATGGAAAGGGGGGCAGGTAAGAGAGCAGAAAAATAACTTTGGTCCTGTACTGTTGACAGTCCAGGAGTCTATCATGCAGTATCCTTTAGAGCCTCATGATTTATACTTATTTACCCCTTGAGGAAACTGAGGCCCAGAGAGCGAGACCAAGTCATCCAAGGTTACACAGCAAGTGAGTGGCAGTGTGAAGAGTCAAACTAGACAGACACAATGTCAAATTTGTGTTCCTGTCACTAGGCCTAGGAAAGGAAGATGGATGGTAAGATGTCATTCCTGGGTCAAGCCTCTGTTTAAACAGAGGCTTAGGACCAAAAGGCTTCTTATCCACGGTTACACTGAAAGCTGGCCTGGTACTGAGCTCAGGTCTGAGATGTCATCCAGGATATGAGTTCTGAGGGTCCAGGCTGAGCAGCTGGGCCTACCCCAAAGTAGCTATAGATGGCCTGAAATTGGCCAAGCCCTCCAGTAAAGGTTGAGACACTGTTCCCAGCATTGGATGACACTGGATGAGCTGTGTTTTGTGAGCCTCCCTTCCTCAACAAAGACAAGCTTCCAGCACTAGCTGATACCAAAGGCTCAGCAGCACAGGTGAGGACAGTAGAGTGGGGTGGGGTAGAGGCTCTGACTCCATGAGGTAGGGGGAGGAACAGGAGAGGGTCATTCCTGCAGGGCTGACCTCAGCTGGGTAATGTGATCAGCCTGTCATGGTTCTGAGCCTTGATTTGAGAAGAACAAAGAGGCCAGGCCCCTGTGCCTTCTCTAGCCCAGGAATGCAGCTGGGGGCCAGGCCGTGACCAATCAGGAATGCAGGTTTGTAGAGCAAGGCTTTCATGCATTGATGGGGAACCCAGCTCACAAAGCCAGGCTGACATGCCCCCGCACTTCCAACTTTGATATTCTGGCCCCGCCTTGGGGGAGCAGAGCATCTCCAAGCTGTCTGGGCCTTACTGCCCTGCTGTGGCCCTTTAGGTGGTGGTGTGGGGCGGGAGGGGGGGTGGGAGCGGGGGGGGGCGCCTGTGGAGAGCTTAAATCCATGACCCCTCTCTCTTCCACAATCCCAGCAATATTCCTGAGAGCCAGAATCTTCTGTCTGTCTCTCTCCATCTCAAGCGGTCTGAAGAATAAGCAAGGAAAAAAGAAAGCTGTTTCCCCTGAGCATCTTCCCTGCTCTTAATGACAGGGAGAGGTGGGTGGATAGACAGACAGACTGACCGACAGACAGACAGACAGATGCACCTTAGGAGAAGGTGCCAGACCTCAGGCAGCCACAGCTCTGAGAAGGTCATAGAAACCTTTGAGGGCACCCCCTCCAGCGAGATGAATAATGACAGTGCTTGGCTATCTGAATGCTCTCTGCATTCCAAAGCTCCCGGCTTTCAGGCCTCAATCTCAGCATCTTTTCCTACTGGCAACCCACTCAGTGTGGGGTCCTCCAGGCCTGCCTTCATCTGCCTTCTCAATTATCCACCGTTCCTTCCTTCCCGCCTCCACTGTGCTCGCTGCACTTCCTCTCCTCTTGGGCATTAATAATGGCAGTGCTTTACAGTTGACAAAGCCCAGGGTCACTCACTGCCTCATTAGATTGGAGTTGTAGGAAGTGAGGACCCTTCTCCCCAGCTTATGCGGGAAGGAAGAGGGCAGGGGAGCCGGTGGAGGCATTGGAAGGCTCGCAGAGATGCTTCAGGTATGGAAATTTAGGAGACATTCTGCTCTTTTTTTTTTTTTTTTTTTCACAGAGCCTGGAGAAGTAGAGATACGTTGAGAACTCTCTGGGGATGACTTGAATATGTACATTGTTCCTCTGTTTTATCTCCCTTCCCTTATGGATGGTTGCTCTCCCCAAAACACCAGATAGCCATGCTCAACTATAAATGGCACAGAAGTGGAGCTGTGGCTCAAGAGGTAGAGTGCCAGCCTGGAGTACAAAGTGAAGGGAAGTGGTAAAGCACTAGCTAGCTTGAGCGAAATTGCTCAGGGACAGTGCCCAGGCCCTGAGTTCAAGCCCCATGACCACCACCACCAACAACAAAGCTAAGGGACAGCACCTAAGCCCTGTACCATACACATATATAAAAAATTAACTAAAATATAAATGACAACAGTGGCTTAGAAGTGATGCTTCTTATAGCTTTTATGCCGTAAGTGCAATCTCAGTGAAGAGATGCAGGGCCATCTCTACAATAGAAAATTCACATAAGATGGAAGGAAGATAGGACTTTCCTAGAGAGCCAGAGTGGTGCTCTGGTTCAAGTGGTAGAGTGCTAGACTTTGGCAGGGAGGAAGCTCTGGAACAGGCCCCATATTCAAGCCCCAAGACTGGAACAAAATTAAAAGTACAATGAAGAAATGTAGCGATCCACACAAGATAAGATATAGGAATCTAAGTGGCATTTAGAACCCATCTTCTACCAGCCTGGGAGACAAGCTTTCTTGAAGCATGTCTGCCCCAGGTTGAAGGACTTGCACGTGGTGAGGCTGTAGGGTGAAGGCACGCCACATGGCAAACAGGGACATATCCACACAGAAGGAGCAAAGCCTGGGGTTAGAGGAGACGTCAGGTGTTCGTTCTGCATCTTGCTGCTGCAGTAGACTCATCCATCACTCCTACACTGCAAGCCTGGCCTGGCCTGGACACAGACGTTGCAGGGTCAAGAATGGGTTAAACTGGAGCCTTGGCTGGAGAGCAAGAGGTTGCTGGTCTCTAGAAACATGAAAGGGACTCAGTGGCTCCTGGTGGTAATGAGAAGTGAAGAGGCTCTGGTCCAAGCCAATTAGAATCTCCATCTGAAATGTAAACCAGTTCCTAACCCAATGACCCCCTTCCCCTCCTCAGTGGTCCTAGAGTCCCAGAGGAAGAAATAGAGAACAATTCAACCTTTGGAGGCTGCAACCATATGTTCCAGGGTATACCCTCCTGGGGGGGGGAGGGGGTATGCCCTCATTGGGGGTGCTAGTGGCTTAGTCTGCCCTCCTTGCTCCTGGTTTCACTAACTTGGCAGCCAGGGTCACCTTGCTTACTCCTAGCTCAGGGCCTCTGCTAGATCTCTTGAGGATAGGTAGGGAGAGCTGGTGGCTCTGATTGGGATCAGATGCTCTGGAATTATGCATCAAAGTATCCAGCCTGATTCCCACCCTACTCCCTCACTGCCCCCCAGCCCTCCAGGTTTTTTTTTGTTGTTGTTGGTGGGGGTGGTAGTGGTTTTGGTCAGTTGTGGGGTTTGAACTCTGGGCCTGGGCACTGTCCCTCAGCTCTTCAGCTCAAGGCAAACACTCTACCACTTGAGCCACAGCACCACTTCCAGTTTTCTGGTGGTTAATTGGAAATGAGAGTCTCATAGTCTTTCCTTACCTGGGCTGGCTTTGAACCACAGTCCTCAGAGCTCTGCCTCCTGAGTAGCTAGGATTACAGGCTCGAGCCACGGGTGCCCGGCTCCCTCCAGGTGTCTGCAACTCAGAATACTGGGATTAACAATTGCCCATCCAGCCCAATATCATTTTGAAGCTACCTTTTCCAGATACCTCTGGACCCCTTTCCTCTTACCATGAGCTTCCTTGCTGAGCACACCCTAGGATTCTATCTACTCTCACTTGCTTTGAAAGCCAACGTGAAAGATATCCCCAGTTCCAGCATTTTCTGGCTGTGTGACTTACAACATTAATGGCAGATCTCTTAAGAAACCATTCTAGACTTCAGTTTCTTATAAGATGGGGTTTAAAAGGAAGACCGAAGGAATGTTTATAGGGTTCAGCCAGTGCAGTGCAATGGTCGGGGCTTTGTCTCCCTTGTTCCTCTGTGCCTTCTTCCCACCGTCCATGAAGGGAAACCACAAAGTTAGTGGAGGATAAGGAAGAAGGGGAGGGCGGGGAAGGCTGAAATCAAGAGGAGGCATTTACTACCAGAGAAAACAGGCCTTCTGGCTTAGAAGAACCCAGAGGCAGGTTACCCCAGCAGATGAGGCAGCTGCCAGAATTTGTGCCAGACTCCCCACAGGTGGGATCCATTTCCATAGTTTCCAGATGACATGTTACAAGTCACAGGGAGAAGAGGCATCCGGGAGTTATCTGAGATATGAGAACAAGGCTGGAGCCTACACTGAACATGACTGTGGGCTGATATGACAGGGTGGTGCTGCACAGTTTGACCATCCGAGTTCCGGTTTGTGAAGGGAAAGCTTAGAGGTCTTGGCTTGTGGTGAAGATTGGATGGGCAAGGCGGTGAGAGACCAGTGTGCTATGTACTCATTGTGTGACCTGCAACAAGAGCACCTTGATTTTTTTTTTTTATCCTCCAGAAGGCAGCATACAATGTAGGATCCAGGACAGGGGCTTGGAAGTGGGCCCGGAGGAGGGCTTCCTGCAACCTAATCATGGAACCCAAAATTTGCTTGAAGCCCCTTTGGAAGAAGCCAGGAACAAGACCGAGTGATGAAGACAGGAGATTTCAATAGGAAAGGGGCTCATGGAAGAGAATAAGAATCTAGCAAGAATGAAAACAAGATAGTTACAGCATTAGTGATAGAAGGGGCATGGCCCATAGACGGATGATGAGATGCTGAGGGAAAGAAGGCCAGGTGGCTGGGAGAAGGGGAGGGGGAGTGCATGCTCTTTCTAGATCAGGTCCTGGTTCCTAGTCCTGATTACAACATGACTTAGTGATGGCTCAGTTTCCTTATTTGCAAAGGGATTTCCTTATTTGCTTTTAAGGATTCTGTAAGCATAATACAATATATAAAAAAATCCTTACAGGCCTCCCTGTAAATGGAGATACATTCAGAGATGGAGATAGAGGAGTCTGAATTCAGAAAGATATAGGCAAGAAGGAAGGCAGAACCAGAGAGGGAGGGGAGGGGGGAGGAGAAAGGGATAATACCAGCTCACCAGGCAGGGGTCCTGCATACAACTGTGGGTATCTCAGGGGAATCCTGGGGCCTCAAAACTTGAGCTTCCTCCTTCTATCTCAGGTCTGTTCTCAGGATAGTGTTTCCATTTACACTCACTCCAAGACACACAGATGACTTCTTGTGGGGAGAGTCTTCCTGTTCTTTTTTGGCTGAGTACTTACCATTTCCTAATTCCATACTGAGAACTTCCCATGCATTCTATCATGCATTCTGTATAACCCCAAAAGGCAGATTGATTTGATTTGGTGACTGTGTTTTGTAGATGCAGACAATGGAGCAGAAAGAAGTTAGTTATACAGCTAGTAGAGGTGAAATAAAAATGTGAACCCCGGTTTGGGGGTGAGGTCTATGTCAGTCTCTCCCACAGATAGATTCTGCTTAGTGGAAGAGCACCTGCCTACCATGGGCAGAGTCCTAAATTCAACCCCCAGGTCTGAAGACAAAATTTTCAATATAATTATCACTAAACACTTCTACAAATTCTCTCTCGGGGTCCCTGGGACAGGAGAAGGATCTACAAGGGGCCAGCAAGCTTTTCAGTGTCCACCCCCTAGTGTATGGTGAATGTCCATGTGCTTAAAATAGTTCTGACAGCTCGTAAAAACTTAATCACTGTTTATATTATTATTATACGAGCTTGATTCTTGCACAGCAGTATACAACAGTGGAGTTCAAGTTCAAGAACTTGCCTGAATTTCTGGTTAAAGATCACCAATTACACATAATTGTTAACTCCCTGAAACCTCATTAAAAACAAAACAGAAAGGAACTTAATTTTTTTTTGGACAAACCCACAAAGATATGGGAAAGAAGACAATAGTAACAAAAGTCTGGGAGCTAGAAAGCACGTTTAATAGATACCATATTAAGTGGAAATTGTCTAAAGCAAGCCTGAGAAAGTTAAATGTTAGAAACAAATAGCTCAGAGGATTATCTCAGACATGCCAAAGACTCCAGAATTACTGATACAAGATACTTCTGAATGGGGAAGGGGAAAAGTAGCATTGGAAAATAAGATTTATGGAAAGTTTGCTCCAAAAGCAGATGGACCTTAGATCCTTTCCTCTATTCTGTGCTTTCCTCCCTAAAATAGGACCTCTATTCTCCAGAGAGAAGACATATTATTTCTAGGCCACAGTTGGCAAGTGAAAATAGGGAACTTTAAGGGTACATTCATATACCCTATGTTGAGACCACCTGCCTTCTTTTTCTGACTAGTAAACTCAATGCTCATATTCTATAATCAGGTGACAAAGTTTTGATAAAGACTAAATTTGATTTTTTCTTTTTTTGGGTCCAGTTGTGGGGCCTGAACTCTGGGCCTGGGCGCTGTCCCTCAGCTCTTCAGCTCAAAGCTAGCGCGCTACCACTTGAGCCACCTTCCCAGCCCTAAATTTGATTTTTTTTAAATGTTTTTTTTTTCAAAATGAATTTAAGAGTTTCCCAAGAGAATGGCCTGGCTAGATCACTCTACAGTAAAATTTACAGTTGGCCAGGCCAATCCACAATAAATCCTACACATGGACTTTTTTAAAAAAAATAAATTTTATTGTGATTATTAAGGAGTTGTACAGAGAGATTATAATTCCATAAGTCAGGTAAGGAGTACAATTCCTCTTGGATAACGTCACCCCTTCCTTTGTTTTTCTCCAGTTTTCCCCTCCTGTCCACACCCACAGTTAATTTTTTACATAGTATATATTGAATCCATTACTACATTTGTCAGACTTTTAATATTCTATTCATAATTGCTGAGCTACAAAGTACCAGCCATTTGAAGAAAGCTCTAAGTTCTCAGGAAATAACAAGAAGAAGATAGTTTTTGGAAATTAAATAGGAGAAATTATTCAAAATCAATACACAAGTAAAAAATAACCTAAGAACAGAAGTTAAAGACAAGTCAAGCACTGGTGCTTATCTATAATTGTAGCTACTCAGGAGGCTGAGATCTGAGGATTGGGATTTGAAGCCAGTCTGGGCAGGAAGGCCTGTGAGACTCTTATCTCCAATTAACCACCAGAAAGCTGAAAGTGGAGCTGGGGCTCAAGTGGTAGAATGTTGGCCTTGAGTGAAAAAGCTCAGGGACAGAGCCCTGGCCATGAATTCAAGCCCAAGTACCAGCATACACACACCAACATACAAATTGAAATTGTTGTAATTCAAAAACAGACTAGAGAAAACAGATATTAAAAATAATCAAAACTATAATTCAAGAAAATTTCCCCTATCTTCAAGACTTGGTTTCCATCATGAATGAAAGAGGCCATTGAATACTCCAAAACAGTCAATAAAGGGGGGGGGGAAATGACAAAGATACATGCCCATGACATTAAAATATTATCAGCTGATAAGCTAAGAGAGAATTTTACAATGTTCCAGAGAAAATAGGCAGGTTTCATAGGAAAGAACCAGAATAGCAGCAGAACTTCTGCCAACGCTAGACGATAGAAGGCAATAGCGAAATGCCATCTGCTTCCAATTGAGAATCTTCTGCTCACCTAAACTCTCAGTCATGTGTGAGGGTAGAATGGAGAGTCATCTCCTGGTGTGAAAAGCATCCAAATTTCCCTGAACTTTGCCTGAGCAAGCTACTATGTAGGGTAAGTTCCACCAAAAAAGAAAGAGGGAAGGGGAAAAGGAAGGAAGGAAGGAAGGAAGGGAGGGAGGGAGGGAGGGAGGGAGGAAGGAAAGAAGGAAGAAGGGAAAGAAAAGGAAAGGAAAAGAAAAGAAAAAAGACATAGCTCTCAGGGAAGATAAGACTTCTTACAGGAGAGAAGGGAGTCTCTAATAAAATGGTCAAAGAGATCCCAAAACAACAGCTTTGTATCAGGCCTATGAGTCAACAATCCAGACTGCCCCGCCCCCTCAAGATTCAGTAACAACTTTCCTCAGCCTGGGGAGAGTTTGGGAATAGGTTAGTGTCAAATATATAGAAATTTAAACAAATAGAAAAAAAACCACCAAGATTATTTTTTCACTCCAGGAGGAAAATTAGCAGGAGAAGAAAAATAATCATTATACACTCATGACTTAGCTGTGAAGAGTGT
This sequence comes from Dipodomys ordii, assembly GCF_000151885.1. Taxonomy (NCBI): domain Eukaryota; kingdom Metazoa; phylum Chordata; class Mammalia; order Rodentia; family Heteromyidae; genus Dipodomys; species Dipodomys ordii. The sequence goes on from NW_012267226.1 coordinate 10,100,035, forward strand.
TTATATATTCACGTTAAAGTAAATATTGAATGTTGAGCTAATGAAAATTATGATCTAATTATATAGAAAAACTGTAGGCTGAGCAGAGGTAGGAGATGTGTTTGTAGGTATGTGGCTAGGATGGTGGTTTGTTGGGAAAGGAGATAAATTCTCTTGAGGGAAGGGGTTTCAAGGGATAGGGAAGAATGATAAAAAGGGTGACTGAGATTGGTCAAGATTCATTGTATTCATATACTACTTTGTTGAATAGCAACTCCTTTGTACAACTGCTTAAAGATAAGCATAAAAAATAAAAATAATTTTTAAAAAGACAAATACTCCTCTTCCAGAATGGGAAAAACAAAAGATAAGGAAACATAAGAAAGCTCAAGCACCTGAAAATTAAATTGTAAATTAGGAGCTGGTGGCTCGGGTTTATGATCCAAGCTACTCAGGAGTCTGATATCCAAGGATTGCTGGAAGTGGAGGTATGGCTCAAGTGTTAAGAGTATCAGCCTTGAACAACAACAACAACAACAAAAAAAAAAACAAATGATAGCATGAGATCCTGAGTTCAAGACTGGGAAGGTGGTTCAGTGGTAGAGTGCTTGCCTTGCATGCCTGAGGCTCTGGGTTCGACTCCTCAGCACCACATAAGCAAAAAGAAAAAAGCTGGAAGTGGTGCTGTGGCTCAAATCGTAGAGAGCTAGCCTTGAGCTGAATTGCTGAGGGACAGCGCCCAGGCCCAGAGTTCAGGCCCCACAACCGGACCCCCCCCAAAAAAAAAGACCAGTACTAGAAGAAAGAGAGAGAGAGAAATAGCAACAGAGACCGAGAAAAAAAAGAGAAAAAGAAATAGTAAAAGTCAACTAGTTAGCAACAAAGGTAAAAATAATCCATTAGAGCCACACTTGGCACACATTTGTAATTCTAGCATGCAGGAGGCAGAAGGTAAAGAATCTCCAGTTTAAGGCCATCATGAATGACATAGTGAGACCCTATCTTAAAAAAGAAATCCATTTAAAAGACTTAAGAACTTCACTTGTGAAAGGTAAGTATTGAGGCTGGATCAAGGGGAGTTTCTTTGTCCCTTATTGAAACTTGCAGAGCTCTTCAAATATGTTCTTGAAAGTTTCTAAGAAAAAGCGTGCTAAGGCTGGGAAGGAGTGTTGTGGTTTGCATAGGTGTCCTCAAAGGCCCACGTATTAAAGCCTATGACACTGCTGTGGGGTTTTGGGACATTTTAGAGGTGGGTCTATTGAGAGTCTTTGAAGGAACTGCTGGGTCCCTGACTCCTCCTCTTTCTCTTTTTTCATTTTGATCATGAAATGAGTGGATTTCCTTTGCCATGCGCTCTCTCCATAATGCTTTGCTTCATCAGAGGTATAGAACCAATGGGGCCTATTGACAAAACTGTGAGTCAAAATAACCCTTTCTTCTTTTCAAGTTGATTACCTTAGGTATTTTGTCACAGTAAGGGAAAACTGACTGATGCAAAGTAGCATAAGAAGAAGTTCTTTGATTTCTTCCTTCAAAAACTGATTATATAACTCACAGGGGATTTTTGTCTCTGATACATACTAACTGTGTATGATTTCTAGTTATTAGAACCACAGACCATCTATCAGGACCACTTGTCTCATCTAGACAATGAAAAAAAACAGCTGCTTCATTTAAACTATGAGGAGATTTGATAAAGTAAGCTAAACCTCTGACTCACTTGGAAGTAGATGATGTATGACCTCAGTGACATCCAACATGTGTCTTAGTGATAATACTCAGCAAAGTCACTGGACACAGGTCTCTAAATGCTTCATGTGTGAGGGTCCTCCATCTTAACCATCAGTGTTCACAATGACTAGAACAGTTGTGTGGACCAGAGAAACAAATACATAAAAGCAGTTAGCACATTTAATGGGAATGATCACATCTGGCCAGACTATGAGAAACCAAAAGACCAGGAGAGAACGTTCTTATGTGATTCAAAGCATTTGCTATTTGTACTTTGTTCAAAAGAGATTATAATTTAGTCACATACTACTGTCTCACACATATAATCTTAGCTACTCAGAGGCAGAGATCTGAGGATTGAAGTTTGAAGCCAGCCAGGATAGAAGTCTTTAAGACTCTTATCTTCAGTTGACCACCAAATAGGAAGTGGATGTGTGGCTCAAGTGATAGGGCTCTAGCCTTGAGCAAAAAGCTCAGGGATAGTGCTTAGGCCCTGAGTTCAAGCCCCAGGACTTGGGCTCCCCTCCAAAAAAAAAATTGAAAGAGACTACTAAACTGAGCCCCGGTGGCTCTTGCCTGTAATCCCAGCTACTCAGGAGGCTGAGATCTGAGGATTGCAATTTGAAGCCAGCCTGGGCAGAAAAGTCCCAATGAGATTCTTATCTCCAGTTAACTATTCAAAAACTGGAAGTTGCTGGGTGCCAGTGGCTCACATCTGTAATCCTGGCTACGCAGGAGGCTGAGACCTGAGGATTGCAGTTCAAAGCCAACCTGGGCAGGGAAGTCCTGTGGCTCTTATCTCCAATAAACCTCTCAGAAAATTGGAAGTGGAGCTCTGCCTCAAGTGGTAGATAGAGTGTTCGCCTAGAGCTGAAGAGCTGACGGACAGTGCCCAGGCCTAGAGTTCAAACCCCACTACCGACCAAAACAAACAAACAAAACAACAAACAAACAAAAAACCTGGAAGTTGAGCTGTGGCTGACAGTGGTAGAACATTTGCCTTGAGCAAAAGAGCTCAGGGACAGTGCCCAGTCCCTCAGTTCAAGCCTCATAACCACCACCACCAACAACAACAAAAAATCACTTAAGGTATTATGAGAGTAGCACAGGATTTAAAGATTAAATGATGGAAAATGTTGCTTCTGATCCTGACTTCACTTACTGAGCAAGCAACTTCTTGCCTTCATACATAAAAATTGTCCCTGTGGGGTGGGAAGGTGGCTCAGTGGTAGAGTGCTTGCCTTGCATGCATGAGGCCCTGGGTTCGATTCCTCAGCACCACATAAGCAAAAAGCCGGAAGTGGCGCTGTGGCTCAAGTGGTAGAGTGCTAGCCTTGAGCTGAAGAGCTGAAGGACAGCGCCCAGGCCCAGAGTTCAGGCCCCAAGACCGGACCCCCCCCACAAAAAAAAATTGTCCCTGTGATTGTGAAACAGCTCCTCTATCACTTCAGACCCCCTCCATTACAGAAATATGAAATGTTTAGTCACCATTTTAGGTACCATTTTCTAGTATCAATTAATTACCCTCAGCAATAGAAACCTTCTATAGCTTGAGAAGTTGGGTTCATTCAATGTAGCTTGCCATTAACACGACATTCCTCCAGAGTCTCGCATTTTATCTTCAAAGTTTGTGATAAATCTACCTCTGATAACTTCCTTGTCTCCAAAATGACCGCACTTTCCCCTGGCCACAGGGGTGGGAGTTGGGGAGGAAGGATCCTCTTAAAGAATGAGCCATTTTTATCCTAGAGCTTTGTATACGCCCTCTGACAGGTTAAAACTTTCTCTCAAGACACATGAACTCCATTTGCCCAGTTTGGCCATAAAGAATGATCAGATTTATTGGGGCCTTGACAATGTCTAGAGGGGAATACTTTGAGTCAGCAACCATACACAGCCACAGAAAAATCTCAAAAATGCTTCCTTAGAGCTTGGAGCAATGCTATGGTGGCTATAAGAAAATGAATTCTGAATGTCCTCCTAGGTGCTAAATTGATGAAGAACTTTTTAAATCTTTCTGGGCAAAGTTAGATTGATAACAGGATCCAGTGTCTCCTGAGAGCCCCCTTGGACCAGCCGTGACAGACAGAAGAGGAGTCACATTTCCATTTAAAGCAATTCTTATCTGGTGATAAGAATATCTGGTATATTCTAACTATCAAGAAGAAGGTCACATTTTATACACATTATCGCTAAGCCACATGAGACTGAAAAGTGGGTGTTATTATCCTCTTTACAAATAAGAGAACAGAAAGGGTAAGTGATTTGGCCAGGGCCACATAGCCAGAGGAAGTGAAAGCCATCATAATTCTCCTATTTTCCCTCTAAACAAAGCTGTCTCCGTCTTCATTTGTGGGTTTGGTTTAGGCTTTGAGTGTCCTGCAAGTCCACCTCTTATCCTGGATTTCTTCAAATGCCAGTAGTCAAGCTGGGCACTGAAGAACCGGACAAGTAGTTCAAGGTCCAGCTCCCAGGTAAGTGTCTAGGATGCAGAAATTCTCCTCTAATTGAAGGAAGACTCAACATTTTTTTTCTAGCTCTCATTTTATCAGCTTGCTTTGGCAGCATTCAATAATGCAGACCAAACTTTTGGTTATAGAAATAAAACAAAATAATGGTATTGAATAAAAGTGAGCACTTCCTTGTAACACATCCTAGTTTTCTGTGTTCCCAGACCAGTAGTTTTACCTGGGGAGCAATTAGGGTTTTCAAGCACACAGACATTTCATTATGACCCTGAGTTTATTCTCTATGGTTGGGAAGGAATCTGTTGGAGCCAATATAAGAATGTTTGAGGTTTTCTTAGCCTATTTGAGGCTTTGACTCAATGGCTAGAAAATAGACCACATGAAAGGATATAGATCCCTAGTTACTGATGAATGCACATAAAATCAACGTGTGTGTGTGTGTGTGTGTGTGTGTGTGTGTACTGAGGTTTTAACTCAGGGCCTGGCTATTCGTTTTATTCTGTTTTGTTTTTTTTCTCAAGGCTGATGTTCTGCTACTTGAGCTACAGCTACACTTGCAACTCTGTGTGTGTATTAGTGTGTGTGTGTGTGTGTGTGTGTGTGTGTGTGTGTGTGTGTCAGAGAGAAAGAGAGAGAGATAGAGAGAGAGTTCAACACCCTGAGTAGCTAAGAATACAGGCATGAGCCACCAGTAGCATCTGACAATCTAGATTTTGATGCCATTGTGAGAATCAAAGTTCTTCGGTGACTGAGCAGTCAGTATACATATTGAAAAAAGTTTTTATTACAGATACATCAGAAATGTAACATTTAGAACATTCTAAACCATAACACTATTCTGGTCCCTTTCCCTACCCTACCCCCTTAAGAAATCTTTTGTCCTCTCCTACCCATTTAAATTTAAATTTTAAATAAAAAAGTATATCCTAGCAATCTGATCAATGGTTATCTACAAGTGGAGGTTCCTAATGTTGGGGGGGGCGGTAAGCCAGGCACAGTGGCTCAAGCATATAATCCTAGCTACCTGGGAGGCAGAGACTGGCAGACATGGTTTGAGGCTGGTCTGGGAATAAAATTTCATGACACTCCACCTCCACCAATGGCTTGGCATTGTGGGTATGGCACCTGTCATCTCCAGCAGCAAAGAGAAGCGTAGATAGGATGAGTTCAGTCCAGGCTGGCCAGCACATAAAATGAGTCCAGGCTTTGAAAATAACCAATACAAAAAGGGACTGGTAGAGTGGTCTAACTGGTAAAGCACCTGCCTAGAAACATGAGGGTCAGAGTTTGTCTTCAGTACCACAAGAAAAAAAGATTGTGTTTTTTTTTTTAAAGAAAAATTCTGAGTTTCTCTCTGAGTGTTTCTCTAGCTTTCCTATACTGAAGTAGAATGACCCCCTGGGCAGGCCAGGGTCCTAGTGAGACACCTTTAAAACAATATTGAGTTATCACCTGCTCAACCAGTGTCCAAACATATGGATCTTTTCTCTTTTTTTTTTTTTTGTCGGTCGTGGGGCTTGAACTCCAGGCCTGGACGCTGTCCCTCAGCTCTTCAGCTCAAGGTGAGCGCTCTACCATTTGAGCTACAGCACCACTTCAGGTTTTCTGGTGGTTTATTGGAGATAGGAGTCTCACGGTCTTTCCTGCCCGGGCTGGCTTTGAACCTCGATCCTCAGATCTCAGCCTCCTGAGTAGCTAGGATTATAGGCATGAGCCACCAGTGACCGGCTGGATCTTTTCTCTTTTATCAATAAGATCAGCATTTTAGGATCTCTTTATGGAACATAATATTGAACTATCCACCATTCAGCATCTATCAAAAGTGACATTTATGGAAGGTTAAATGAAGAATATGGAATCTACCCATTTCACCAAAATTTTAGGGTTTTTTTGTTTTGTTTTTGTTTTTGTCGGGGCTTGAACTCAGCCTGAGCGCTGTCCCTCAGCTCTATCAGCTCAAGGCTAGCACTCTACCACTTGAGCCACAGCACCACTTTCAGTTTTCCAGTGGTTTATTGGAGATTGGTTTCACAGCTTTTCCTCCCCTGGGCTGGTTTGAACCATGATCCTCAGATCTCAGCCTCCTGAGTTGCTAGGATTACAGTTGTGAGCCACTGGTACCTGGCTAATTTTAGAGTTTTTAAAAATATTTTTTTGAAACATGCCTTCTATTTTGGTCTAAGCTGTACCTACCAGCATAATTTGCAATATACCAAAGTAAATTTGGCAAGGTATAAGCACAAGCTCTCTCTCTCTCTCTCTCTCTCTCTCTCTCTTTCTGTTTCTCTGCCTCTCTCTCTGTCTCTCTCTCTCTCTCCTTCTCTCTCTCTCTCTTTTTTCTTTTTTGTCAGTCATGAGGCTTGAACTCTGTACCTGGGCGCTGTCCCTCAGCTCTTCAGCTCAAGGCTAGCACCCTACCACTTGAGCCACAGCACCACTTCCAGCTTTTTTCTGCTTATGTGGTGCTGGGGAATCGAACCCAGGGCCTCAGGCATGCAAGGCAAGCACTCTACCACTGAGCCACCTTCCCAGCCCCCTCTCTCTTTTTATGAAAGACCAACTTTCTTTCTAAAGAATCCCAATATAGGAGCGAGGAAGACATGTTTGATTTGGTAACAAAGTGTGGTGAAGTATAGGAAAGAGTATTTCTGAATCTTATTTGTTGGACACGATGGATAATTTTGTGTACAGTATTATTTGAGTTTGTCACCTGATAAAGAGGGACATTTCATATCAAACACTGAGGTATCATCTTGCAATTAGCCAGGTGCAGTGGATGTGCCTGAACTCACAGTGACTTGGAGCAGGAGGAAAGCATGACTATGTATGGCATGGTACATGAGGTTGAGCAGTTTTGCTGCCCTGGCATGCTACAGATGCTCTGAGATGCTGATATCCTGGGATGCGGATACCCTGAGATACTGCTGCTGACTTGGGATACTGATGTTACTTTGGGCTGCTGACATTGCCCCAGGATGCTGCTACTGAACTGGGATGCTGACACCCTGGGATCCCGTGGGCTGCTGCTTCTATCAAGCAGAGGAGACTGCTGACATGAAGTCAGGACAAGCTATTCTCAGCAGGGGTGGCTGTGACTAGTGCCACAGGATAATAGTTTGGACAGCCTTGTTATTCTGCACCTTGTATATGGAAGAAATATTGTGAGAAATCTCTTCTCCAACTTATAATTGGAAACTATTTGGCTTAGGCCAAGAAGTTAACACATTTCCTTCCATTCAGGTAAACAGAAAAGAATTAGATGCACGATATCTGTCTATCACTCTCTCTCCATCTTTCTCTCTCATTATTCCTTTCTCTTGGTCTCATCTTTTTCTCTCTCAGTGTCTGCTTCTTAGTGGCTCTTACTTGGTGTTTCTCCTTTTCCCTCTGTCTCTCGGTCTCCATCTTTCTCTTTTTCTTTCTCACTTTCTCTATTTCTCTTTCTCTCTCTCACTCACACTCTTTTTCACCTTCCTATATTTGCCTTTCAGGAAGTTCTGAAGCCAATTTACAGTCTGAGGCCAGTGAATAAGTTTATTCCCTGCTCTGTGTGCTTCTCTTCCCTACTCTTGCTTTCATTTCATTTATGTTTACTCTGGTTACTCCTAGTAACCATTTATGCTTCATAGTAATCGTTTCTGTTTACTCCTAGTTATTGGTCTCCATTTCTACCCATTCCTGTTTTACTGTATGCTGGGGAATCTGCAGGGATAGAAACAGGGTGCTTGATAAGTGCTCCTTAAGTGAATAAGATTTGGATGCTAACTTGGCAGACATTGTGATCAAGATGGAGACGCCTGGATTTCCCCTTAGTCATAGGGCAATGCCTTTGCAACTTTCTAGGTTCTGCAATTGTTTCTTCAAATAAAATCTTACATGGGCCAGGCACTGGTGGATCATGTCTGCAATCCTACCTACTCAGGAGGCAGAGATCTAAGGATTGTGGTTCAAAGCCAGCCCTTGCAGGAAAGTCCATGAGACTTTAATCTTCAATTAACCACCAGAAAACCCAAAGTGGCACTGTGACTCAAAGTGGTAGAGTGCTAGCCTTGAGAAACATTGCTCAGGGATAGCGTCCAGAGCCTGAGTTCAAGCCCCACGACTGACCCCCCGCCCCCACACACCCAAAAAAACCTTACAGGGAACAGATAGCAAGCACATAAGAAAGAAGTTGTTCTGTCTGAGATGAATGAGAGGGAGAGGAGGAGACCTAGGGCTTTGGGGTCCCATCTCTAAAACGTGAGCTCTCTACTGGGTGCTGGTGGACCATATCTAACCCTAGCTACTCAGGAAGCTGAGATCTCAAAAATAGTCTATCACTCTTATCTGAGTATCCAAGACTCTTATCTCCAATTAATCACCCAAAAGCCAGAAGTAGACCTGTGGCTCAAGTTAGGTAGAACTCTAGCCTTGAGTAAAAAAGCTCAGGGCCCAGAGTTCAAGCCCCGGGACTGGCACAAAAACAAAACAAAACCAAAAACAAAGCAAATGACAACAAAAAACAAACCCTTGAGCTCTCTGAAGAGCACCTGCAGAAACACCTGCAGGGCAGTGTGGAGCCACAATGCTGTAAATGGAACTATTCTGAAGGTATAGCACTTGCCAGGCAGGCTGTCTGCCCACTGGCTGAGGGCTGCCCTCTTGTTTACCTTATCCAGGCACTGATCTATGGATCAAGAAGCAGCCTGGGGCAGGCTCATGCCCCAGCCACCTGGTTGATTCTCCATGTCTGTTTGGGCATTCCCTAGCCTTCATATTTCTCCCTACAAGCTGTGATGAAGATGGACCAGACAGGGGGTTGAGACGGAGGAGATCTCGCCCAACACCTCAGCAGTGGCAGGGAGGGGGACAAGGAGGAGTAAGTGGGGGTACTGAACAAGGCCTCTGGCTTTGCCCCTTTTCTGAAAATTCCTATTCCAGGCTTTGACACCCTACCCCACCCCCAGCCCTGTGCTGTTTGTCTAATAAGGAAACCTTTTTGACCTAGCCAGTGAAAAGTCCAGGCCCTTCGTCTCATTACTGCCAAGCCCAGAACTAAAGAGGTGAAAGCTGGCAGCCTGAGGCTGCCTTCAACTTGGCAACTGCCCCTCAGGGTCTATGTGTCAAAGTCCCAGCCTCTCAATAGGGCTGTGTTTTCAATCCCAGTTAAACAAAGCCCAGCGTCTCCCTCCTGGGCCGGAGTGCTCTGTTCTCATCTTTCCGAGGGGGGATTAAGGGCTGCTCTCTTGTTTGGGTGTCACTCTGCCTTTGAACTGCTGTGGCTTCATCTGGTTTCAGGCTCAGCTTCCTGCCAGGAAGTGGATTTACCTCTGATTTGTTGTTACTCTCTCCGCGGGATGATGCCAGTCCCATTCTCCCCAGACCTCACCACCCCCTCCCTCTACCTCTCCAACCAGACTCCCTGAAATCCCAGCTCTATCTCTATCTGCTGAATTCTCATCTCATTCAAGCAAAAAACAAAATAGAGACTCCAAAGATAGGGGTCCCCACTTATTCTGACGGAGATGGGGCTGAGGGAGATGGGGTTACAGAAGGCCCAGACAAACATCATTAATGCCTTTGCCAAGACTGGTTAACTAGGGTCTTAAATGAAGAGAAAGGTTAGATATGTCTCTCTTTGGGGCCATAGAATGAGTGTCACTTCATTCTGTCCTAGGTATTTCTGCCTGAGGTACTAAGCAAGATTTCCCAGGTCTAGGGATCATTTGATCACTTTTTAAAGCTGTATTTTTACCTTTATGGATAATAACAGAATGAAAGCCACTGCCCAGGGGGAGAGGTATGTGTGTGTCTATGTGTGTGTGTCTGTGTGTGTGTGTGTGTGTCTGTGTGTGTTTGTATGTGTATGTAGTGTAGGAAGGGGGAAAATGAGGTATACTGACACCCAAACAGAAGAGACAGGATTCATCCTGGAGTGGAGACCATTGCTTTATACTAGGAAAGAGCTAGAAAAATATCAACGTGTAACTAGGCTGACATTATGCCCATTGAATAGAACATGGTTGTCCAGAGCTCTACAAGCTAACGTGAGAGTTATGGACCATCGTGTAGCTACAGTGGCCCACTTCTGGAAATCTGCTGTGCCTGTCCCCTTCAGGATAGCTCTTGGGATAACTTGTTGCAAGCCCCATTTTGGAATCAATACAGGTGTTTTGTTTTTGTTGTGGTGGGTTTTTTGTTGTTGTTGTTTGGTTAATGTGGTCTTGTTTTTACAACTTTCCTGTATATGACCAATTGGAAGAGAAAATAACACCCTTCCACTAGAAGCAGTGAGATGAAACCAGATTGGGATATTTGTAAGAAAAAGGGGATGAGAGACGGAGGAAAGGGGGTGAGGGTCAGAGCCATAGAAAGAAGCCCAAAGAAATCATTTCCTGCCGGGGGAGGAAAATGGTGAACGGCAGTAAAACAAGAAGGGCAAAAGAGCTGGAGAGGGAAGGGCTAGCTCAGCTGGGATAGACAGAGGCAAGAGAAAGCCCTTGGCCACCCTCCAGAACCTGGCCTTCCTCGGTGTACAGGGTCCTGGGCCCCAAAGTGTGCTGGCCCAGGTCCTGTCTGCTGCTCCCCTTCACAAAGCCTGGGTTGTGCTCTTGGCAGGGCTGGGCCTCCCCACTACTGAGGGCCTGGCTGGGGCGGCTGTCCCTTCCCAGCCAGAGGCCCCAGATTTGTCCAAGTGCCAATGCCTAATGAGGAGCTCATTTGAATCCATGCAAAGTACCAGGGAGCAAGGAGACATGCTAATTAAAGTGATTGCTGTTCTTTAATTAAGCAATAATTCCCCCCAAAGAGGGAATTATCATGCAAATAGAGCCCTCTTGGGTGAGGTAAGGGCTTTGGGCCACAGCTGAGGTCTGTTAATAAGGCCCCTGAGCATTGGAGGGCAGATATCCAGAAAGCCCCATTGAGCTGGGTGATAGAACCAAGAAAATGCACTGCCCTTTGTCTCCTCAGGCTTTGGCTGAAGAAATGTGGGAGGCAGGCACCCAGCACCCGGTGCCACTCCTGTCCCCTGTTTCCTTCCTTTGCCTTCTCTCCAAGAGACACTTTCAGAGCAAAGAGGATTGCACGACAATGTCTAGCTTCATACAACTGATGTTCCAACTAGGCATCATCAGCTTGGAAGGGTCAAAATGGGGTAGGATGAGAGCTAAGATGTTCATAAACATGGAAGATATTGCACGAGGATGTGCTCTGGGAAGCTGCTATGATAAAATAGAGAAACAGCACAGGCATTAGGCATCTGCCCGTGGGCAAACCATGATTCCTCTCCCAAATTCTGCATTTTCATCTTTTGAATGAGTCAGAATAAGTACAAGATGCTGTTCATGTGTGGGTAAAAATGTATGAACAGAGTGTGCATCTAAACCCATGGTTCTTGACCCATGGAGATTAGTTGCCTCCAGAGAAGTGCTGTCAGATTGAATGGATTTTTATATTTTTGTTTGCTGAATTTTACAGCCTTACTCCCAGGAGACAATGTGTTGGGGATATTGTTACAAGTTGGTGGAGTGGATACAACTGCCTTGAGTGGATGGAGGCCAGGTATGCTGTAACTAAACAGTCTACAGAGCGCAGGGAGACAGTCCCATCCAACAAAGAATCATCTGCTTCAAAATATCAATAGTGCCAAGGTTGGACAACTGGTTGACTTGCTTACTGCTCAATAAAGCTTGAGTTTTGTTAAAATACAGAAAGAGACAGAGACAGAGACAGACAGAGACACAGAGAGAGAGATCATAAGACTATGGTTCTAAATCCCCTCTTGGATTGGCTTTAAGATCATTCTGTGTTCACACAAAGAAAAGCTTAGACAGTAACAAACAGGAGCTCAGGAGTACAGGCTGGTGCTGGGATTCCCATGTAAGAAGCAAGATTAAAAAGCATATGCCTGTGTTGGCAGCTCATACCTGTAACAATCCTAGCTACTCAGAAGACTGAGATCTGAGGATCACAGTTTGAAACCAGCCTGGGCAGGAAAGTCTGTAAGACTCTTATCTCCAATTAACCAGCGAGAAACTAGAAGGAGAGCTGTGGCTCAAACGATAGAGCACTAGCCTAAAGCACAAAAGCTCAGGGACAGTCCCCAGGTGCTGAGTTCAAGCCTCAGGAGCAACACACACACACACACACACACACACACATACACACACACACCATGTTGGAAAAATCTAAGTTGGTCATAAATCCAGGGAGCTTTCAGGGCAACAGAAAGCCATCTCTGATATAAGAAAAGGCAGCTGATCAGAAGAGAGCCATAGACAGGGCTGCAGTGTCCAGCCTGTATGCACAGCAAAGTGGTGGAAAGCAGGCCAGGTGCATATGAGGAAGCTATACTGTACTTTACCTTCAACAATAACAGCCAGTACTCACCTACCTAAAGCGTACTTTATCTTCAACAATAGCAGACAGTACTTATTTACCTAATGCTTTTATTGAGCTCACTGTTTCAATTCAATGGGGAACTATTATTATCACCACTTTGCAGATAAGGAAATCAAGATATGGGAGCATGGATTACATAATTTGCCCAAGTACCTAATAAGATCTAGGATTTCCTCTGAGGTGGTAATGGAAACAGTGAAGTCTGGACAACTGATACCTCCTCCAGGCTCAGCTTGTGATGGGTGGTCACCTACCATTTATGGGAGCCAGGCCTCAACAAAGTGCCACTCCACCCCACCACGACCCTATATCTGTGGAGGCAGACCTCTCTGGGCTTTGTGTTGAGGCCTAGCACACAGAGAGACAACTAGAGAGCAAAGGCCAGGATCAGGGAAGGGAGTAACCAAGCTGGGTTTTGCCTGTTGAGCTCATTCATTGAACATTGGCTCATCCTTTCCACAGCCCTGCAGCTTTCCTACTTACAGAGCAGAGGTGGAGGAGGTATGCTGCTTCTGAAAATCACTTTTACCTTTCTAATGGCGTATGTCTCTGATGGAGTTGGTGTTCCATTCAAGGAGGTGACAAAAGCGAAAAGCCAACAAACCCAGCAGGTCATGCTTGGGGTTTGGGGGAAACCAAGCCTCGTGCTCCTCCAAATCTTGGACCCCATTCAATTTTGTGTTCACTTGCTGCAAAATAAATGTTTTGTGTTACAAGAAGACTGAGATAGTATCTCATCAGCCCCACCAGGTTAGCACTGCCTCTGCCAACCTCTCACTCTGCATTTGGCAAGGGGAAGAAAGTGTGGAGAAAAACAGGACCAGCCTCTGTTTTCAGAGGATTTTCATCAGTCAAAAAGAAAAAAAAAACCTGCCAGGCTTGTGAATATTAAATAAACTCTGACTCATGGAGACATATACCTTGCTTTGCTTTGCTGATCCGTGTGGGTAACAGACAGAGTTACATTACTTTACAAAGTGACAGCTCTAACATTCTGCAGACTTCTGGAAACTGCTCTGGCTTTTTCTACACAAAGAACAATCCACAAAACCGCCCATGGTTTGCAATGCATACAAGTCTGTTTACAGGATCACAGACTTAAGACCTCTTCTTGGTCCAAAGGGAGCTGGTGAGATCATCAATTTAATCTCCTTCCACCTCTGGGGAGGAGGGGGCTGGGTGGCCTGAACACCTTCCACCAAGTAAGTCTTAGGTCCGTATGGTGAAGTTCCCTAAGGGCTAACACCAATTTTTCCCTTCTTTTTCCATTGCAGAATTTATAAGTGGGACTGAAATGAGAGCATAGTGTTGCTTTGCCAGGAACAAAGGTTTTCAGTGTGTTTCAGTCACTAACCTAAGACATCATAAGCCAGTCTTCCCTCTCTCCAACTCTAGCCAGTCCTGAAATTAAAGCAAGTCATCCAAGAACAACAATAGTCAGAGCAATGAAATTACTACGTGCAAAACACTGTTCTACATCTCCTAACAACTAAGGGGTATGTACAGGTTGAAGCTCCTTTATCTGAAATGCCTGTTTTGGATTTGGGTGTATTTACATATACATGATGAGTTATATACTGGGGATGAGACTCAAGAACAAACTCAAAGATCATTCATGTAGCCTGAAGGTAACATTATACAATACTTCCAGTGTGCTTGTGTTTCTACCATGACCTATCACATGTGGTCAGGTATGGAATTTTCTACTCATGGTATCACATTGGCACTCAAAATCTTGCAGGTTTAGGATTGTTTTGGATTTCAGAGTTCTGGATTAGGGATCCTCAACCTGAGATATTGCTACTGTCTTTTATTGTTGTGGTTGCTGGTAATGGTGGTCATGGGGCTTGAACTCGGGGGGCTTGGGCACTGTTTCTGTTCAAGGTTAGTGCTCTACCACTTTGAGCCACTGTGCCACTTGCCATTTTCTGGTGGTTAATTGAAGATAAGAGTCTCATGAACTTTCCTGCCCAGGCTGGTTTTGAACTGCCATCCTCAGATCTCAGCCTCCTGACTAGCTAGGATTACAGGCGTGAGCCACTGGTGCCTGGCTGCTTCTGTCATTTTGTAGAGAAGAACGTCTTCCATGATGTTTCCTTATTGAGGAAGGTAGTACCTGATGCCAAGAGGCACCAGATAATGCTTATGCCCGAGGAGTAGACTGGAAGTACAGGGCTGATATCAGGCCCCAAATATAAACCATTGTTTGTCTGCTACCCTGTGTAACTTCTCTTATTCAGGTAGCTAGCTCATACATGCATATGCATATGCATGTATGCACACATACAAACAGATATGTGCACATGAGTGAATTCTCCCTACTTGCCTCCCTTCCTTTTCTGTCATAATTGGAATACAAACACTACATTCCCTATGGCTGTGAGAAGAGGTCTTAGTCTGTGTGAGTGGCTACAACAAATCCCTTAGACTAATGCCAGTCATGGTGGTTCACAACTGTAGTCCATCACTTGGGCAGTGGAGATGGGGATTTGAATTCAAGGTCAGCCTGGACTATATTGGCAGACTCTGTATCCAAATCACTACCACCAAACAACAAGAATTAATTGTTCACAGTCCAAGGCTGACAAGGAAACAGCCTGGTGTGCAGGCTCACTGTGCCTCAAAGATGGCACTTTTTGCTACTTCCTTTCACGGTGCTCACTGAAGCTTCTTACAAGGGCACCAATGCGATTCACCAGGGTGCACACCATGAGATTTACTTCCCAACGAAAGGCCTCATCTCTGATGCTATCACATTGGATGTTAGGTCCCAACAGAAGAATTCTGGGGACATCAACACTCAGACCAAGCAGAAGAGTATAAGAAGAAGGCGGCCAGGAGTTATTTGCCTCATGAGCTTATCAAGTTTCCCACCCCTGTCTGACATGCCTGAGTTCCAGGGTCTCTTCTCACAGTAATTGCTCACTGCCCAGGCACTGGGCCAGGTGCTGTCTTTCAGCAGTAGAGAGAGATAGAAGGCTAGAATTCGTATGCAATTTCCATTTCCTCCAGAAAATGGGGCTTCCTGAACTCCCAGGAATGGATCTGACAGTCACCAGGGAACAGGCAGGTGGTAAGAAGGTTGGTGAAGAATTTAGTTAAGGAGAGAATGGGGCAAACTAGAGAGAGACCAGAGAGGCATGGAGAAGACACAGGAATCTTAGTGAAACTACTGTCTTAAGGGTTGTTAAAGGCTGTGGGCATGACTTTAAGAATGCCTACCAAAAGCCATGTGCTAGTGGCTCATGCCTGAGACCTGAAGATCAGGTTCAAAGCCAATCCAGGCAGACAAATCCACTAGACTTTATCCTCAATTAACCAGAAAAACAACAACAACAACGACAACAACAGAAGTGGAAATGTAGTTCAAGTAAGGCCAGCCATGAGTGAAAAAGCTGAGTAGGAGAGAAAGCTCTAGTACCAGTACACTAATGCATACATCTGTGTGTGTACGCGTGCACAGATACATATTCATATGAGAGAGAGTGAGAGAGAGAGAGAGAGAGAGAGAGAAGGAAATACGTAGAATGCAAATAAGTAGAATGTAAGAGGGAAACCAATGATAGCGATTCATGAGTTCTTTTCACATATGTATTTACTTTGTTTACAAGCACTTTAATAATGCATACAGTGTACTAATCACATCTAATCTGCATCACAGACATCATAAGTTACATTATTTATGGGTAAAATGTCACTATGTAAAACAAATATTATCCATATTGTTAATGGACACTACAATTGTTTTTACCCCAGTGATGATGATAACTACATGAATTATAATAGCCATTAGTTTTTATTAGCATGTTCTTGTTTATATATATATATGCACACACACATATATATAGATATACCTTTATTAATTGATATCTCTGAGCCAAATGCTTCATATGAACTATTTCATGTACTCCTCAGAATAGTTCCAGAAAATAGCTTACTGTTTCACAAATGAGAAAATGTCCAAGATGTTAGTTTTTGTTTTTTGTCAGTCGTGGGTCTTGAACTCTGTGCCCGGGTGCTATCCCTGAGCTCTTCTGCACAAGGCAAGTGCTCTACCACTTGAGCCACAGTGCCACTTCTGGTTTTCTGGTGGTTAATTGGAAATCAGAATCTCACAGATGTTCCTGCCCTGGCTGGCTTTGAACTGCAATCCTCAGATCTCAGCCTCCTAAGTAGCTAGGATTACAGGCATGAGCCACCAGCCCCTGGCGAGATGTTAGTTTTAATAACTTTTTTTTGTTTGTTTTTGCTTTTGACCTAAGACATAATGCCAATGGATAAAGAGCTGCAGTTGTCCAATCCAAGCATGGATAATTAAGAGCTCTCTTAATGATGAATCAAACACTCTACAAACTATACAATACACCCTAAATCCTCAAAGCATCCTGACAGTCTACTGGGTATTGATCCATATTTTAGTGATGCGAAAATGTACCCGTTTTTCTAGGGAACCAAGGGACTCACCATGGGAAGATCTCTGGTATTTTCAGGGGCTCATGTGGTCAGAGCTGTTTTTAGAAGACAGGTATCCTGTAGGGACATAAAGTCAAATCTTTCGAGCAGCATGTAAAACATTATATCAAAATCTAGTCAGTCCAACCTACACCCAAGCAATTAAAGTTGCCAGAATTTGCTCCCACAATGCCAGTCCTTTAGCGATCTTGACATACTATAGCTTATTTTTTCCTCTTGGGGAGGAAGAAGGGAAATTCCATCATAGAGACTAAGGGATTGGCCCCACTCCACAGAGCAGACAAGAAGATAATGAGGGAGCTAGGAATAAATTATACCAGACAGGTTTCCCAATTCTCAGCTCAGTGCTTTTTTCTATGAGACCATCCAGCCTCAAATAACTCATTCGTTAGCTGCCTCTCCTTTGTAAATATCCCCCAACTCCTTGCCATTCTCTTTTGGGCCCTTTTGCTTTCTTTCATATTTTAGACAAGGGCTCCTTTGCTGAGCTATACTGAGTGACAGGGAAGATGGCATTCATGTCTGTTCTGTCTGGGGACTTGGTTAGGGACCTGTCCTTTTCTTTCCTGTAAATTGATCTGCATGCACATTCTTTGTTAGTGCAAGATCTGGGAAGTCATATTCTCCTGAACCGGTGTATGGGTAAATTAATCTAGCATTACAAACCCCAAACAGTTAGTTGATCTGTGTGTAATAGGTTTAGGCAGTGCGTCTCCGGAGTTTGGTCTGTTCCGCATGAAAAAAAGGCCACAGAAATCCCTCTGTCCGTGAAATCCTCTGCACACAATTCAGGAAATGTACAAGACAGTGAGAATACAGTCGACCTATTGGAATTTCTTTCTGAAGGAAAAAAAAATAGGTTGCAGAGGAAAAATTGTTGATTGTTAATCCTTAGCCTTGTTTAAGAGGGCTATCTTGCAGTTAGTCATTAGAGGAAAAATTCCTAAAGCTTGGTAGGGGGAGGGGAGGACCAGATCATTTAATAACATGTCAATATTAAGTTACATCATAAATAATCAGAACTTCCTGCATAGTTAATGGGAACTTTGTTGTATAAATTTGGAAATCACCCAAGTGGAGACAAGTGACTTCTGTTATTGTTTAGCCCTCTGGGCTCAACTTACTGTGTGTGTGGGGGGGGGTTGTGGAGGGGAGCTGTTATTTTGAACTTTGGTACTTTTTAGCAAAGTTTTTTTTTTTTTTTTGGCTGTAAACCAAGTGCAATTGACTTATGGTCATTTTCCTTTCCCTCTTTTTCAGCTTTCGATTGATTTTTTTTTTTCTTATAGAAGATCAGCTAAGATCCAAAGTCAATTGTGAAGCTTGCAAGACTGCCAGCCAGTTTGTAAATCTTTAGTGGAACAGAAGCAGTGCACTGATGACCAGTGCTGACTACGCTTGCTGAGGCTGAAGGGAACTCTTGACACCTGCCACTCTTTCCCCATCATTTCTAACCCTCGAGGACTCTAACAGCTCAGAGTATTAATTTGAGTTGGTATTAAATTCTACACAACAAGATCTGAATTTCTACTAGATGAGGGGAATATCAAACTAAAGTTCCATAAACCATAAAGTACAATGCAAATGTAAAGATTAATGATGGTGAATATCACCCACAAAGAATAAAGTACCAAGTTCTTTAGTAGTTGTTTTTTTCTGGGGTGGAGTAGGGGGTGGAGGCAATACCAGGGCTTGAACTTAGGGCCTGGGCGCTGTCCCTTAGCTTTTCCACTTCAGGCTGACACTCTACCACTTAAGTCACCTCCGTTTCTGGCTTTTTGGTGGTTAATTGGAAAGCAGAGTCTCCTGGAGTTTTCTATTTGGGCTGGCTTTGAACTGAGATCCTCAAATCCTAGCCTCTTGAATAGCTAGAATTACAGATGTGAGCCACATGCACCCAGCAGAATCTATTTTCTTAAAATTAATACTTTACAATTATACATATTTATGATGTGCAATTTGATATTTGTATCCATTGACCACTTCTCTCTTCAGCCTCCTTTTCCTTGCCCTTCCCCAGTCTTGAGTAACCATGAGCTGCTATGAGCTCAGCTGTGTTTAGATTCTATCATCCGAATGAGGTCATGTGGTGTTTGGCTTTCTGTGCCTGGCTCATAAAAATCTATTATTTTAGGAATTCTGAAATATACAGTACATTATTATTAACTGTGGTTAGCATGCAGTGCCATAGATCACTAAAATTTACACTTTCTGACTGGAACTTTATACGCAGTTATGCACACTTTTGCTTTCCTTACTCCCTCCCTCACTAGCCCAATTCTAGTCTCTGGTGACCACCTTCCTATTCTCCATTTTCTATGTGATTAAGATTTTTAGGTTCCCCATATAAATGAGGTCATGCAGTACTTGTCTTTCTGTGCCTGGTTTATTTCACTTAGCATAATGTCCTCCAGGTCCATCCACATTGTGAATGACAGGATTTCCTTCTTTTTTAAAGGCTCAATTGTATTCCATTGTGCATATGCACTGCATTTTTCTTGTCTATTCATCTACTGATGGTCATTTATGCTGCTCCCATATCTGGCCTATTGTGAATGATGCTGAAATGAGCAAGGAGTACAACTTTCTCTTGAGTACTGCTTTCAATGTGTGTGTGTGTGTGTGTGTGTGTGTGTGTGTGTGTGTATCTCCAGAAGTGGAATTACTGGTTGTATAGGATAATTCTATTTTCCTTCTTGCGTTATAATGGAAGTAGTAATTTACAATCTCACCAACATACCCAGGGCCTCATGCATGCAAGACAAGCATTCTACCACTGAGCCACCTTCCCAGCCCTCTGTTCCTTTTTTTGAGACAAGGTCTCATCATGTAGCCCAGGCTAGCCTCAAACTCATGATTCTCCTGGCTCTGCCTCCCAAGTGCTTGGAACACAGGCCAGCACCATCACGTTCAACTGCCTGCTTGATACTAGGCATTCTAAAGATATTCCCTTGCCTGGCATTACTGTGGATGTAAGTTCTTTCGTTCTTCCTCCCATGATTCTAGAGCTTAAACTCATGGCCTTGTGCTTGCTAGGAAGATACTGTACCATGTGAGCCATCTACTCGGCCCTTTTTTCATGTATGGTTTTTCAAATAGGGTTTTGACTTTTTCCTAGACTGAAGGTCTATTTATGCTTTCTGTGTAGCTTGGATGACAAGTGTGGGCCACCATGCCCCATTTTGTGTGTGCGTGTGTGTGTGTGTGTGTGTGTGTGTGTGTGTATGTGTGTGTGTGATTAGATAGGGTATTTTGAACTTTCTTCCCATGGGATGTCCTGAAACCATAATCCTCTAGTCTCAACCTCTTGACTATCTAGTGTTACAGGCAAGGACCATGCACCAAGCCTTGTGCTAATGTAGTTTTCTACAGTGGACACAAGTCATTTCTTTTCTTTTTCATTTTTGTGCCGGTACTGGGACTTGAACTCAGGATCTGGGTGCTGTCCATTAGCTTTTTCCACTCAAGACTGGTGCACAACCATTTAAACCACACCATCACTTCTGACTTTTTGCTGGCTAATTGGAGATAAGAATCACATGGACTTTCCTGCCTGGGCTCATTGGCCTTTGAGCCACTGGCACTTTAGTTTCTTATCTGATGTAGGTCATATTAACATCTGTATAGGAAGTATTATTATTACCTCCCTATTTTACAAAATGATGAAATCAACTCAGAAATTCTAGTACCTTTACCAAGGTCAAATGAGGTAGAGTCAGAATCTAATACTGGTCTGTTTGACTCTAGTCACTCTATTATGTAGTTCTTGGAGATCAAGTTGTAACAATTGTTGTTGTTGTTATTATTGATGCTGGTACTGGAACTTGAACACAGGGCTTTGCATTTATGCTTAGCTCTTTTGCTGAAGGCTGAAGCTCTACCACTTGAGCTACATCACCATTTCAGACATTTTCCTGGTTAACTGAAGATAAGAGGAACTCTGATTTATCTGCTTGGGCTGGCTTTGAATCATGATTATCAGATCTCAGTCTCCTGAGTAGCTAGGATTATAAGCATGAACTACTACATTAGTACGATAGAAGAACTTGATTCTGACCTAGATTCAGAGGATGTACAATCTTGTTATTTAGCACCTAAAAATCTTCCCATCTAATTGCTGAAGCCACAGGCACTTGGCTCCTGGTACTATTGTTACATTTCTCTTGGTCCCTTTAGTATCTGTCCATATCTCAAGTGCAATGTCTCTTGCTTTCATTAATACAAATGATATTAAGTCCTGATACAATGTCATCAGCCAGCAAACTGTTTCATTTCTGAAACAGCTCAACTCTCATCATAACAAAAAAACTGCTTGGTTTGTTGTTTTTTTTTTCCACACTCAATCTCATTACAACTCTTTTAACCTCAAAGACATCTCCTTTTCTTTAATCAGTCATTTTCTTTTAGTCTTTCATTCTTTCCTAACCTTTTCCAGCTCACTGTCTGGAATCTATGATGAGTTAATTATTCTCTTACTGATCCCATTCGTTAGTCTCCTTCTGTATATCCTTCATTAAAAAACTCTAAATTTGGATTGGTGTTTTGGATTGGTATTTTTTTTAAATGTATGTCTGAATGGTTGAATTTATTAGCATACATTAGTTATATGGGGAGGAGGGATTTCATTGTAATATTTCCACCAAGTGCTTACATTTTGATGGAGAAGAATCATATAACCAAATAGACTCCATCACTATCAATTCATGACCTCCAACCTTGACAAGAGCTTCCGTAATGTTGTAACTGGTTTTTAAATTTTATTTTTCAATTCTTGTATTTCTTAATGTCTTATCCACAAATTCTGCTACCCTCCTTGAGCCTCCTTTCCACGTTGCATACTTTGAGCTCAGCTGACAAGCTTCCCTCTAAATTCTAGCAGGATAATTGGAGCTTTCATTATTGGGGACTTAGAGATCCATCCTTGGCTATAGCTTTCTACTACTCCATATTATTCCTAATAGGATTCTTTCCACATTTGTAATCTAAATATTGTTCTATGCTGGCTATCGTTTAGATGTTGAATGTGGCCCAAAGACTTGGTATCCAGGGTAGTGCTATAAAGAGGTAGTGGAGGCTCTAAGAGGTGGAAGTTTAGGTAACTGAGGGCAAAGGGGACTCTGGCACCCTGGGATCTTTCTTTTTTTGGGGGGGGGTCTGGTCGTAGGGTCTGAACTCTGGGCTTGGGCGCTGTCCCTCAGCTCTTCAGCTCAAGGCTAGAGCTCTACCACTTGAGCCATAGCGCCACTTCTGGCTTTTTTCTTTTTGCTTATGTGGTGCTGAGGAATCGAATCCAGGGCTTCAGGCATGCAAGGCAAGTGCTCTACCACTGAGCCACCTTCCCAGCCCCCCGGGATCTTTTTTTTCTTCTTTTCTTCTTGGTTTGTGAGTTGAGCAGTTTTCTTCCATCACATGCTTCCCCCATGATACTTCACCACATATTCAAAGCAATGTTGTCAATCAGTCACAGACCAATGTTTGTCTTCACAAAAGTGAGGCAAAGCAACATTTTTCTCTTTATAAAGCAATCGTCTCAGGTATTTCTTATTCTGATGGATAGCTAACACAGTGTTAGAGTGATCCTTGAGTTTTTCTCTTTATCTTCTACATGCAATCAGTTGTCAAGTCCTGCTATCCTAGTTTCTTGAATGTATCCCTTCTTCTATGCCCTTATTACTAATTAGTTTTTTGATTGAATTTGACTGCCTGGATTGCTTCAGAAGTATATTAGTCTATACCAGGGTTTCAGGGGCTCATACCCATAATCATAGTTGCTGAGGAGGCTAAGAGCAGAAAATCTCAGCCTTTTTTCCCCCCTCAAGACTAAATGCTTTGCCACTGCAGCCACATTTCTAGCTTTTTTGTTGGTTGATTAGAGATAAGAGTCTCAGGGACTTTTCTGCCTTGGCTAGACAGGGTTGACTACCCTGCCCATGTATACCCACGGCTCCCTGTTGCCTAATGCCTCAGTGTACTTCTCTATGTGTCCATATCACAAATAGATTGTGATTTCTCTAAAGGCTGCCATTGCATTATGTCTCTATGTACCCCTGTGCCTAGCAGTGACATAGAGTGGGTGCTCAGTAAAATACTTTTGACTTGAATATTGAACAAATGAATGAATGAATGACTTGCTAATGAACAACAATTTTGAATCTGAAATGACTTCTCAACTTTACAAATAAGGCCCAAGCAGAGTAATCGATGTCAACAAACACGGTTATTTCTTAGGTTTGATTGTAAATGAAGGCTAAATGGTGCTATGCAATACCGGGGTGGTCTGAGCCAATGGAGTCCCAGGAGAAGTCTGTAGTGGGAGTCTCTGTAGTGGGGCTGCTGGCTAGAGGATGCTAAGATTCTTTCCAGTGCCACAGCAAACCATGCAAGACTTCCATTTTCAAAGCACTCTGATTTCACTTAAACTTTGTGTGTTTTCCATTTTCTACAGTGTTTTAAGATAATAACATACATACAGGTTCTATGTTTAAATAAGTAAAGGGGTGGGAAAAGGAACAACGAGGAACAAGTTAGAATTGAGTTCTTTTTACCTCCCCTACACTGATTTTCTTTCCAGAGGTTTTCGTGAAGACCCTGATGTAGCTAAAGTTAAAGAAGAATCTGTATTTCTCCTGAAATGTACTGAATATTTATGACCACTAGGTATTATTAGGGCTCCTTTTGTAGTTAAACTAATAATAATGATTTTTTTAAAAAAAGAAAACTAATTGCTAATAATGATGGCTATTATTATAATTATGTTACAATCTCCAGATGCCAAGTGAGTGGCAGGTGCTATTGAGAAAGTATCATGACTTAGGTTTCGCAACAACCTTTTAAATAGAAATTAAGTTTCGTCTTTTCTGCTTGAACAACG
Source organism: Dipodomys ordii (assembly GCF_000151885.1). NCBI lineage: Eukaryota > Metazoa > Chordata > Mammalia > Rodentia > Heteromyidae > Dipodomys > Dipodomys ordii. Next base: position 10,123,939 of record NW_012267226.1, read on the forward strand.
AAGGTTGAGTGAGATCAAATAACTGGGGGCAGGTCTAAGGAACCGCCAGGCCACTTTCCAACCCTGCTTGACCTGCCAGCACGCATCTGAAGGCGTGGCAGGTGAGTTAAGGAAGCAGATGAAGTGCTCGAGAAACTAAAGTCTGCCAGTGGAGAAAAGGCGGGGGGATCCACGCAGCGGGCTAGTCGGAGTCCAGGAGAATCGCCAGGTAGAGGTAGGCGTCTCGGGAAGGGCGGGAGGAAGTGGAGCAGGGGGCGGGGCCTGGGCGGGGCCCTCGGGAACGTGCAGACCGTTTTGTGTACGGGCCAGAAATGCCGCCTTGGGAAAGTGACGGGTGAGGGGGGAAGTGGGTGCAGACACGATGGGCATCTCGGTGACCTGAGGGCGTCGATCAGCTTCACCTATTCATGATCATTTGTGATTAAGTTTTTGTGCTGTGCTGGGGTGACGTGGCTGTGGAGAGAGCAGGCAGGTAACGGGGAGAAGGGCTCTGGTGCACGGCATCCCCCGGTTAGTAGATTGGTATGGTCCAGACCCCGCCGCTGATCTGGCAGGCTGCGCGCGCACCCTACGGCGGGGCGCGGGCCAGCGAGGAGCTGAGGCTTCCTCCGCCCGCCTTCGCGTCGGCCGGGATCCCCGCCTCCCGGCTCGCTGGGGCCGCTG
>NW_012267226.1:10124831-10171767 GCF_000151885.1 Dipodomys ordii
GCGCCCTCCCGCTGCCCTGCCCGGTGCATGGAGGGGCCCGCTCGGATCGCAGCCGTCGTAGCCGCCGCCAGCGCGCGCGGGGGGATGACCTGGGGGTTGGCTCGCGGAGCCGGCTGCCGTGCAGGAGGTGTGGGGGCTTAGCCAGCCCTGCCGAGAGGTGCGGGGCCCGGGGGCGGGGGGTGTGGAGGGTCCCCTCAGCGGGATGGGAGAGGGGAGTGGCCCGGGGTGGGGGACGGGGTGGGGAGGGGGTCCATGCGGCTCCGGAGCGGGAAGTGCTGGGGAAGGGTGGATGGGTGTACCCCGAGATGGCGAGGGGGTCCGGGGTGGGGCCAAAGGCATGTTTATGGGTAACCCAGCAGGGGAGCCCCGACGTGCCGCGCGTCCTCGGGTATTCGCAGCCCCCTCGTGGGAGGAGGCGGGGTGAGGTGACAGCGACACGATGAAGTCTGGGCTTTGGGGACGATCGCCGGGGCAGGTGGGATGCGCGGGGTGTAGCGGGGCGCGGGGGGCGCCCGCGCGCTTTCCCAAGGGAGCGGGGCTGGGGGGTCCCCGGCCCCCTCCCCATCCCCGCCGCGCGCCCGCGAGAGACAGTGATTTATGTGCAGGAGAGAAGCAAGAGACATTTCCTGCACAATGTATCTTTCTCTGCCTTCCCAGACTCAAGTGACTTCCCAGCCCCAGGGAGTGTGTTTTCCCCCACTTCTCTGTAAAGCTTTCTGTGGATTGCATTATCATTTGCTAAATACATTAAAGGATACATCGCTGTTTGTTTCAGTCTGCGGCTTCCAAGACCTTTGTGGCTTTCTCTCCGCATCTAAGAATTCCCCTCATAAATCACCGAGGAGGATAGACTCCCTTTACTCTTCTCCAACCCCACCAAGTCAGGTGGAAAGCTCTTGAAATGCCTGCTTTTTCCTAGTGGAGACGAAAGAGGGTGGCAGGTGCTTTGAAGGGCTGTTCCCTAGTTGGGGTCTGGAATTGAGGAAACTTCATGAAGGCAAAGCCCAGCCTTTGTGTCCTAACTCAGACACCTTGGAAAACAGGAGGTAACATGAGATTTATTCACTGGCCAGTGCCAGGAAAGATGAAAGAAGCCAAGTTCCTTCATTCGCAGTCTGTGTCTCCCTGATACCCTAACTCTGGGGTCCCAAGTGACATTTGGCATAACTAAGGGGAAGGTGGGTAAGGCTCAAGAATGAAATAGGTTTACTCAATATAATTCTAGACATTGTATGACACATTCCCCCCCTCCTGCTAGTCTATTTTTGGCTGAAAAAAGGGGGGGGCGACTTAGGAATAGTTTAACGTTTAGAATAAAATGAAAGAATAATCCTCAGGAAAGTTCTGGAAATACAAAATTAGTGCCTGAGAATTCTTAGCAACCCAGAGAAAGGCAGCAAATACTGTAGTCTCTGTTGTGCACATGTTGAAATAAACTGGCACATACTTGAAGTTATATGGGAAAGATGGAGAAAACCTGTTTCATTTTGGAAAGAAGTGCCCTGGGTGTGTGTTTGGCAGTGTCTAGAGCAGAAACATTTATATTTCTATAACACACACAAATGTGTATTGTTTAACTTTCATTGCAAAAACTCGGTTATAGTCTTTTGAGGAATCTGACTTTGTTTGAATAGTTTAGTCAACCAGGGAAATCAGTTACCGGAGGTGCCTTGCTGTTGTTTGTGTAGTAAGTCACTTGGGATACCTTGATTGATTGCTGGGGTTCTAGTCAACCTTCTCTTCTGTGCAAAGTACTTAAACAGCTCCGGCTCTCAAGCGGGGAAGTACAAAGAACCCTTAGGACTTGGAGCAGAATGATCCAGCTTGTGTAGGTTGCCTTGCTTGTTTTGCAGGTGGTTTGGCTTTTTTTTTTTTAATAGAAGGAATTAAGTTCACTTTAAGATAGGACCCTCCCCCCATCAGGAAAGCATATATAGACTCAGGCAGGGTGTAGGGATAATGACTTCTGTGCTAGGCATTGCTCTGAGAAGATCAGGTAAAATTTAATAACTAGTTCTTGCACTTTCCTCTTATTTCTCCACCTTTGTGAATGCTTTCAAGCCTTCCTGGATGAGCTCACTTATGGTTTTGTGAAAATTCAATTGAGACATTGAGAAATGTTTCTTTTGGGGAATGTGTTGTGATCTAAAACCTGGTGATTGTTTCTAAGTCAAGTGCCAGAAAAAATGATGTCTGGAAGTAAACACTACCTTTGTGAAGTCGGGAGGCTTAGGACACATAAAAATAATGCATTGGGAAATGTGTGGCTTTAATGTGTAATTGCATTAGCTAACACCATGTGATCAGCATTGGTACTCTGTGGAAGGGGAGATAAGACAATGGATTAGGAAGGGAGAGTAGGTAGATTGCCTGCCAGGTAGTCTCCCAGATGGTCTTATTATTTTATACAAACTAATTAGATTAGAAATGGAATTTGGAGTCTGGTGGTCAAATTGGTTTTAGGACTTGCTGTGAGCCGTATTTGTTCGGTGTTATTTTCACAGAATTTCATTAGTTTGGATTGAGTGGAAATGTTACATTGTTTATTTACATATTTAATCTTGCCTTTAAACACTCGGTGTGATTTTATATATATTATATATATATATATATAGTTGTATATTTGGCATGCATGAACTCATTGATTCTCAGGAGCATAGACATGGTGGCTTTATTTGTTTCCTGTAAAAATTAGAGGATGGTATATGGAATATACTTAACATCACTTTTAAGATATTGGATTACAATGAAATGAAAAACTTTTTTTTTTTAATCCTTCAAGTTTTCTCCCATTGTTTGTGCACTTTCTCCCCATTGTCAGGCTTAAAACATACAGTATCATTGTCGTCTGTCTCCTGAATAATGGTCCTGAGGTGATATTATTAATGTGGCTTTTTAAAATCAAACTAATTATACTTGCCTAAAAGAGCCACATGTGTGTGATTCTAGCTGCCTGGTGCCTTTTGAGAGCCCTGGAGACAAGCTAGTGAATAGAGCTGAAAATTCATTCTGTATTTGATTAAATGGAACAGACTCGCAGCTCCTTCCCCCAGCAGGGGCTATGAGATCTCTTGATCCCCGAAGCGGCTCCAAGACCCTGGGAATTCCATTAGCGAGCACCTGAGGAATTTCTGCCCTGCAGTGCCTTTTTTGTATGTGTGTATGTATGTGTGTGTTGAGAGGGAGTGGAGCCAGTCTGATTTGGGGGGCGGGGTGGGGGGGGGAGAGGAGAGATGGAGGGGTGGAGAGAAGGCTGCATTAGAAGGCTCCATATGGTAGCAGATCTAAAATCAAGGCATGACTTAACAGCTTATCTTGTAAGAGAAAAGCCCAACCCAAAGGCAGACTGTGAGTGGGACTTCATTACAAGCAGGACTGTGGTGAAGTGCTTTTAGCAGTGTAAGTACAGAAAGGCACTTCCTTGCTTTCCTTCTGAAGCACAAGTGTACACACGTTGCCGAGTTGGTAAGTTCTCTTTTGAATGATCTTTTGATAAATACATAAAATTGTTACAGTTTGGTCTTGCCTATAAGGGTTGACGTATATTATGTAATAACTTAAAAACGGAGAGCAAAGTCAGTCTTTTATGGGATGCAAATTACTTTTGCAGAGATGAAATGCTTGTTCCAATAGGCATATTTTAGTTTATACTTTTGGTATTTTATTATGCTATTTCACTGTGTTTTTGCTGTATTGTTACAGAATTTGCATTCACTTAGGGTATGTCTCGCCTTTTGGCTGACTTTTAAACAATTCTATTGGGTTTCTAGTAATTCTTGAGGCACTGTTTTGACGACTCACCAGCAGTTCTAAGGAAAGGAAAATATATCTCCCAAAACCTTGCTGTGAAATCTTTGGAACAAACACTCAATTTTCCTTTTCTAGTCCATCTTCCCTTTCTCCAAATAATTTTTGTAAACACACATTATTCATCGTATTAGCCCAGTCCATTTCTGGTGTAATTACACTTCAAGGAGGACAGGTTTGGAATTGTGGGTAGTATAGTTAATTTTGATTTTTATCTCCTGGGAATGTGAATCCCAGTACCAATAGTTTTGAACGAACGCAGGATGCATTGGCATATTTGATGGTTAATATATTTTGGTGCTGACTAAGTCATGCATCCAGAGCCCAGTTCTTGTTCCCACATGGGAACCCGAAGATGCCTTTTTGAGAAGATGTTTTAATTCTGCTGCCACCACAACCCTAGGCATTTCTCCTATAAGAATGACCAAAGAAAGTTCTTACAGATGAATTGGAATCAACCCTAAAAAAAGTTATTGCCTGTCTTGGTTCAGTGTTGAGTTGCTTTGCTGCATGATATCTTTTCATGGCCAGAGGTGATCAGAAAGTTACCCTATAGATCATTTTGTTCTGTTGTACATCATTTGGAATATAAGAACTTCATTTCTTAGGAGCTAGTGATGTGCCTTTTAATAGAGGAAGAGAAATATATGTGCTGCTCATGTTACTGAATTTAGACTACACATTCTGCCCATGTTTCATTGCCTGGAACTGTTGAGTTGATTTTATTTTTATATTATCCTAATACAGACAGAATTAAGAAGTTGACATAGGGCTGGCTTTTCAGCTGTTCTTCTTGGTATTTTTTTTTATGAGCTTGGGCAATGATCTTGACCTAGCCTTGGTGAGTTGTCAAAGCAGTAATCTGTAAAATGGGGATAAAACTAATATATCTCTCACTGCTGTGGTAGGGATTAGATGAGATAATGAAAGGAAAGCATTTGGCAGACAGTAAAACCTCAATGAATGCTGTTGTTTTTATTAACTCCTCCTGGGCCAGCTTGTGTATGACTTTGATCCAGCCATGATTACTTTGAAGTACTGACTAATGAAGAATGCTCAGACATTTGTAACAATGTGGCCCATGTAACTGTTGTAGACTTATGTTAAAGTTTTCTTAAATTTGAAACTTGGAAGACACTGAGAAATTGTGTTTTTGGCACTTTTTCCAACTATAACACTTTTTCCAGCTATAACACTGGGCACAAATATATAGCAATAGACAGAGGCAACAGCCAGAATTGTTAGTTATGCTCACATCTTGACCATTATCTGGTCAAGAAGAAGAAAACCCGATCATTTTCATTACCTAGGAAGACTCCGTGGTGCCCTTCCTCTGCCCTTTTCCCCTTGTAAGTGGTGACCACTCGGACCAGTCTTCCTGAAGATCAGTTTTTCCTCATTCTTGAATTTGATGGAGTCTGTGTGATTCATTTATGTTACAGCACACAGTGCTGTCATGCTTTTTAAAATTGCTATAAAGTTGGTGTGTGTTTTGAAATTTGTGCTAGTTCAGTTTTATTGGCACATTGGATATTCCATCATTGGCAGAGAAAGAAAAAGACCTTTTTTTCTTAAGTTATTAGAAAATCAGATCCTGCTGGCTATCTTAGAAAAATAACCATGACTTCATTTTTATATGTAAAATTGAGTTGATGGTATTATAATATTATAATGACCTTCAGTCAGATCCATAAATCAGATCCACTGATAGCTGTGTTTTTGTTTGTTTTTAGGAGGGAGTGGAGGAAACCTCAAAATAGGGCAATGGGAATATCAATAACTTAAAATTGGGCACTAATAACTGCCAGCCCCATTTGCATGTGATACTGAGTTTAAAACAAAACAGCATCATTTTTTAAAGCCTCTGAAAATGTGAAGAAATGGCAAGGATATTGTACTGCAGGAAGATTTTGAAGATTAGAATCACACACTATCAGAGAGAAGAGTTTTGGTCATTAACCTTATTACTAATTCCTGTCAGGGTACGTCTTGTACATGTAGAACTTCTGTTCGTGTTGTTGGGATTCCCTTATACGCTAAGTCAGACTTATATGAGTCTTCCCCACCCTGCCCTATTCTTATTCCAATTTTGGAGGGATTGTGGTTGTGATGAATAGGTCATAGTTCTGGGTTTTTTGGGAAATGTTGATTAAAGATTTTCTGGGTGTTCTAGCCATTTTTCCCGCATTGTATTTTTTCAGCAGTTGTAAATTTATTAACTCATACTATTTATTGCTCCTTGAAACAAGGTCATTTTTCACAGACAGCCATGGGCAAGGAAGAGTTCCCCTGAACTTGAAGGACATCCTGTCCCCTTTCTTCAATCAGATCACCAGTAGCCAGGAGGTCATCAGGGGTGGGGAGAGTTGAATAGTGATACAGGACTCATCTTTTGTTCTATAAGGGGCATTCATAGATACAGATTATATCTCAAAGGTAAGAATAGCTATCTAGTGAAGAGAGTGGCCGCCATTTGGGAGGTTATGAACTCCCCATTACTAGACGGCTCCTGGTGGCACTTTCAGAGAGAGAGGAGCATGTGGAAAGACTCTCTTCTGTGGATGAGAGACCAGATGACTTTTAAGAGCCTTAGTACTTTGTAAAACTGCTAAGGTTCCATGATATAGACTTTTAAGGTGGCCAGGTTACTCTACCACTCTGGGGGGAGAAAATACATCCAGGTTCTGAAGAGTCCTTGGATAAAGAGACCAGTCCCAATTTAAAGTTGGAAGTGCCTCAACTTGCTGGCTCTTTTCACTTGAAGTGTAATCTTTAGTTTATCATTAATAGTGAAATGTCAGAAATAGAGCCTTCCTTCTTTCTTTCCTTCCTTCCTTCTAAAACACTGGGAGATTCAGAATATGTGACGCCTTTGTGATCCCTGCTTAAACTGCTACTCACTCTTACCCTGTCTCCAGTTTTGTAAACCCCCACAACCATGCATTTTCTTTCTTTCTTTTTTTTTTTTTTTGTCGGTCGTGGGGCCTGAACTCTGGGCCTGGGCACTGTCCCTCAGCTCTTCAGCTCAAAGCTATTGCTCTACCATTTGAGCCACAGCGCCACTTCTGGCTTTTTTTTTTTCTGCTTATGTGGTGCTGAAGAATCGAACCCAGGGCCTCATACATGCAAGGCAAGAGCTGTACCACTGAGCCACCTTCCTAGCCCCCCACTTTCTAATTTTACAAAAGTAATGATCATCCACAAACACAAATGTTATCATATGTCTGTTGCCTTTAAAAGTCCTTCCAAGTTCTGGAGATATTCACTTACTTTTGAAGCTGAGGTCTTTAGAAGATATACGTCTGCCTTCCCAGGTATTTTTGAATTCCTTGAATTTACCAACCTTTGTTATTTCTAGCTGGGAACATGACTCTCATGGTGCTTATGTAATGCCATAATTGTGTACATGTTCACTAAACCCTTTGAGGCTGGTGTGGTTTCCTCTGTCATGGTCCCTCAATTACCTAACCCTCTGATGTCTTGAATAACATTGATGTACATTTGAGAAGGGAACGTTAAAGTATGGATTCTCATTCAGTAGGTCTGGGGTAAAGCCCAAGATTCCTTTTCTAACAAGTTTCCAAATGATACTTGGTATGATTTGGGTAGGAAGAGTCCTCCCAAACACTGGTGTTGAAGGCATGGTCTCCAGTTGGTGGCGCTGTGGAGAGATGATTGGATGGTGAGGGTGCTAATTTAAACAACAGAATTAATCTCTTGAGTTCATAGTTGGGTGGGGAATTAGGAGGTAGGATCTGGTTGAAGATAATAGTTTTCTAGGGACATCTCTTTGAATGGCGTTTATTGTCCTTGGCTCCTTCTTGTTTCTTTTCTGCATGCTAGCTGCCATGGGGTGGGTGGGCAGCCTCAGGTCACCTGCTTCCTCTACCCCTGCCTCAGCACAGGCCCACAGCAATGGAGCTAGCCAGCCCAAGAGCTGAAACCTCTGAAGCCATGCGTCCTTCCCCTATAAGTTGTTTTTCTTGTTTTGTTTTGTTTCCCCAAGCATTTAGTCACAGAGACAAAAAGTAGCCCACAATACAATGTTGATGAGGTAGGTATAACACACAGAATAGCAAGAGGGTAAGCCATTTTCTTTAGATCCAAGAATGGTTTCAACACATCGTTTTCTTTTAAAAACAAGGTGGTCTGGGCTGGGAAGTTGGCTCAGTGGTAGAGCGCTTGCCTTGCATGCCTGAGGCCCTGGGTTCGATTCCTCAGCACCACATAAGCAAAAAGAAAAAAGCCGGAAGTGGCGCTGTGGCTCAAGTGGTAGAGCGCTAGCCTTGAGCTGAAGAGCTGAGGGACAGCGCCCAGGCCCAGAGTTCAGGCCCCACGACCGGACCCAAAAAAAAAAAAAAAAAAAAAACAAAAACAAGGTGGTCTGAGGCATGGCTCAAATGCTAGAACACTTGGCTACCAAGCTCAAGGCTCTGAGTTCAAACCCTAGTACTACCAACACACACACACACACACACACACACACACACACACAAATCCAATCAAATCTGTGAACTTTTTTTTTTTTTTTTGGGTCGGGTCATGGGACCTGAACTCTGGGCCTGGGTGCTGTCCCTCAGCTCTTCAGCTCAAGGCTAGTGCTCTACCACTTGAGCCACAAATCTGTGACTTTTTATGCCAAGAAAAACACTAGAGCTTTAAATGACAGTTAAAGCGTTAGAAAACTCTAATTAAAGAAAATTAAATGGAAACAACAAAAATTAAATAAAGATCCTTGAACATTCACGGTCACATGCTGTATATTTTGAATATCTTGACAGTTTTGTACATTTTAAATGTACACTTTTATTCTGTGCAATGTCACTTAATGCCTAGAATGCAGATGTCATGTTTTAACTGTTTGGGTTCTCAATACCTGGTATTGTAGGGGTCCTCTTGGGTTTATGGGTACTAAGGTATACATGCTGGCTTCTGCTTCTTCCCAGGGAAGTTTTTAGTTTCTTCTAGTATCAGAAGGCTTTCCTTCTGATATTTTCTTTACATAGGATATTCTGTGTTACTATAACTTTACTCAGTAAGCATTTCTGCACATTGCCTGGTTGGAGGTAAACTTGGCAAGAAGAAAGAATGTTTATGGATAAAATACTATTTCTATCAGGCCATAAAATTACTATGGTGACATCAGAACTTGGCAGACCTTTTTATTCAAATAAAGAGAAAAATAGCATCACAAGCTGGGGCTAAAACATTTTTCCCTGCCCATTTATTTTGGCTTCTTTTCCTAGTTTTGGCCTCAAGGCATGTGTATTACAAAATAACAACATAGTGCATAGCAGGCAGAAAGAATGAGGGGTGAAAATGGTTTTAGCTTGGACGGGCATATGGCTTCTGGCTCACCTCTACTTTGATCATTCCAACTGTTCCTCTCTCAATGGTGACTTGAGGACATGAGACCTGGCGTGAGGATCCTCAGTTAGAAAACAAGATTTAGCCTTATTACTTGGCATGACATTACAGAGCTTGCAACATCCTGAATGATCATGTGCAGAAGAAGATCTTGAGTGTGATTTGAGATGCTGCCATGATGGAATGCCAACTCATACCAGGATTTCGGTCTGGTGACCTAGCATCAAACCAGTAGTTCAGTAGACCTCAGGACTAGTACATCCCAAGAAGATATTTTTATAGTTCTTTATATACTATGCATTTCCTGAGTAGAACCACATTAAAGTCTTACTACCGTGTTGTGCCCATGATTTATGAGTGTATCCAACTATATGATCATCTTTTTCTTTTTCTTTTCTTTCAGTAATCTAGCTCTATAATTGAGGCTAGCTTGGAACTCATGATCTTCCCATCTCAGTCTCCTGAGTGCTGGGTTTATAGGCTTGAGCCACATTATGCCCAGCTATGATCATTATTTTTAAGGAGGTCATTTTATTGGTTCTTTGTTAAATATTGGATGATCTTTCAAAATGAAATGGCAGGTTTTCTTCCACATTAGGAATTATGTATGGCAAGGTTCAATTGAATTGGTTCTGATGGATTTAAAGTATTTTTAAGTCTCAACTCTAAATATATACCTTGGTTTAACTTATTGCAAATCATATTATAAACTAGTTAGAATTGTTCTGATCAGTGTAATTTGATTCCTGCTTATTGAAAATTAGGCTTTTTCATAAGAAGTACAAATCTTTTGAGATTACAGTACAAACAAGCAGATCAGACTTTTCTCACATCCTCATTCCAAGTTCTAGTTACCATATCTTAAATTATTTTATACTTTATTTGGATTTCAGTCATAGAAATTTCAATAGCCATGTTTTTACTATGGACCCATATATATCTTTTGTGTAATTTTCTTTATACATTTGAGCTAAAAGTTATTATTGCTATTATTTTAAATTCCCTAGCTAGCTAAAGCCAATTTTTGAGTCATTGTAATAGTGGTTGTTAACTGTGGTCTCCTATTAGGCTGGCAAACACAATTGTCATGATTTGTTATTTCTTTTGTGTTTGAGGATGCATTTTAAAAGAACTATTGTCCTAGTGGTTAGGTCTTAGAATAATTTCACATCTGTTACTATGACAGCAGCCACAGTGGGGGTTTTCATCATACAATACAGCTTGTACAGAGATTTGATATCAGTGTTTTGCGGCATCAGATAAATTTTAGCCAAGGGATTTAGCTATGAGCATATTACTAATGTTAATAGGAATCCTGTAGCTAATTCCCAAAGTGGGTCTGTAAATGTGAATGTTGGAAACTCCAGAGTAGCAAGTCCCACCCCCTTCCTTGAAAATGATAATAAAATTGTGTTAAAGAAGCACTGTCAGTATCTTGAGTTTTTCGTTTGTGATTTTCCATCCCAGCTAGATAGATTATTATGGAAAAAAATAAATGATTATCCCTGTAGAGCAGAAAACTGTAGCATATGGACAGATTCCTTAGCATATATTCTAGATATTTAACTGGCATTGTAAATGAATTGGATCAATAGTCCCCACATAGAAAATACTACAGTCCTTCTACAACCAAGAGTGAGAAACTGGGGTTGCATATTTTGTTTGTAGAGATTTTTTTTCCCCTTCATGTACAAACGTGAGTTTTCTGGGAAAAAAATCCTTTGACATTTAGTGTGCAAACAAAGTCTCCATTTGCTTGTAAAGGTTCTTTTTAATTCACCAAGAAATACTAGCGTCTTTTGTGTGTGATTCACCTAGAGTGAATGTATGCTGCATGTGTACTTGGGGAATTTAACAATAAATAATATGGTGACAAAGGAGTGAAGTATTGCTTTTGCAGAGCAGGGCTCTTGTCTGCTTGGGTGCCCTGCAGACTTGTAAGAATGGTGCCTCTGGGGGATTGAGAAAGAAAAGTCCTGACCTAGTCTGGGCCAAGCATGCACAGACAGGCCTAGGAGGAGTCATAGACGCCCTGTCCTCAGAGCCCCTGCTGAATGATTACAAGCTCTTGTTTTGTGGCTCTTTTTATTCCCCAATACAGAATGATTTTCCCTTCTCTCTGTTTCTGATGGTGATCATTTCTTCAATAACATTTATAGAGCCCTTTGTAGTTGGCAGAGGATTTCAAAGCTTGCTGCTCCCCCCTCCTTCTACTTACAAGAAATGTAACATTTTGGGGAGAATCAACAATTAATGAATGTTGGTATCATCTATGAGTTTTAATCTTGTTCAAAGTTACTTTAAGATGTCTTTGTTGAATGTTGGAAGGAGTGTTACTTGGAAGTTCAGACTTTTTAATTTTCATTTTTGTGCCATTATGGGACTTACATGTAGTGCCTGAGCTCTTTTTATTCAAGGCTAGTTCTCTACCACTTGAGCCACCACTTCACTTCCAGCATTTTGATAGTTTATTGGAGAGCCTCCCAGACTTTCTTGCCTAGGCTAGCTTCAAACCGGGATCCTCAGATGTCATCCTCCTGAGTAGTTAGGATTATAGGTGTGAGCCACTGGCGCCCAGCTCATTCTTTCTTTGTAGGCTTATTTTAGGTTATAAACGCACATTTGTAGAAGCCTAGTTTGAAAATTGTTAAATTGTAAGATAAAAAATTAATAATTCTCAGACACATTCTGCATTCCAGAGTCTATTGTCTTAATAGAAAACATGGGAATGAACTTTGCCTTAGCTAGAATTGAATGGGTGGTATATTGCATTTGTTTTCCTTAGCCACTACGACCCTCACTCTCCAGCCCTCTGTACAGTATGTGAAAGTCTTGGATGCTTATAAATTCTCTAACAGCATATCCCCGTGGAATATGAAGTTTGAAAGCACTTTCCAATCATATTGAAGAAATGAAATCTAGCAAAAGGGACATTTTAGGCAAGCGCTCTACCACTGAGCCACCTTCCCAGCCCAACAAAAGGGACATTTTAGAATTAAAGCTCATTTTACCTTGGTGTCTTGAGTGTCTAAAAATCTAAATTGATTTTTTTTTCTCTAATTCACCAGTTCTTCCCTTCTCCTGAATTCAACACATACCTAATGCTATTGAAAGAAGATTTTCTTTCTTGGGGATGGTAGAATATGAATTCGGGCTTTGCAGTTTTAACTGAACCATTCTGTATTGCCTTTGTCAGCTGTTAGCGATTTTTGTTTTATTTTCTATCTCTATGTAATGCTGGCTAAGACATGTTAATACTAACGCATTTAACCATGGCTAATTTGTGTTATTTCAGTGTCAATTCAAATAATTAACTGTTTAATGGAAAGAGGTTTAAAAATGAGTTTGGTGACCAGATTGAGGAGAAAAAGAGGAAAAAAGGATAGTCGTAGGGCTAGAGTTTGCTTCTCCTTCTCTGTTGGAGGAACTGAGATGTAATCAGAGTGGAGTGTAGCTCCCAGAGAGAGGTGTGAGGCTGTTTATTTTCACTCCGCAGATGTATATACTACAGAAGGAAAACTCTGGCCTGGCTTAACCTAAGCAAGTCATTACTTATCTACAATCTGGCAAGCAATTTGATTAAAGTTGACAGAGCTCATATAATATCAGAACCAGACCCTCTTAGTGATTGATGAGGCTTGTCTGTACATTTTTTTTAATTTGAGAAGAGAAAAACTGGACAAGAATGAACACTTGTTCAGATCTCTAGTTGACAAGTATAAACTTAAGTCTATTATGGTTTCATCTATAGTATTATGCCTTCATTTGTATGTGATTTCTTTAACAGCTTGAAAGTCATAATATATTTTTGTATCTGTAGGTTAACCTGACTTTTATACTTTGTGTATGTGTGTGTGGGTGCGCATGTGTGCATGCATGTTTCTATGCATGTGTGTTTAGAATTGAAACTAGTGTCTCCTGTGTTTACCACTGAGCACATCCTCAGCTTTAAAAAATAATATTTATTTTTTGTTGGTCATGGGGCTTGAATTCGGGAAGCTCTTATACTCAAGGCTAACACTCTACCACTTTGAGCCACAGCTCCACTTCTGGTTTTCTGGTGGTTAATTGGAGATAAGAGACTCACGGACATTCCTGCCAAATCTGTCTGTGAACCATGATCCTCAGATCTCAGGCTCCTGAGTAGCTAGGATTACTGATATGAGCCACCATCACTAGGCTATTTTTTTTTTTTTGGCCAGTCCTAGTGTTTGAACTCTGGGCCTGGGCTCTGTCCCTGAGCTTTTATGCTCAAGGCTAGTGTTCTGTTTACCATTTGAGCCCCAGCTCTACTTTCAGCTTTTTTTGTGTGCTTAATTGGAGATAAGAGTCTCACAGACTTCCTACCCAGGCTGGCTTTGAACTGGTGATTCTCAGATCTCAGACTCCTGAGTACATCCTCAGCTTTTAACTTGCATGTCTTTAATGTAGATTTCTTTGGGGGTATGTCTTCTCTAGTATATTGCAAATATTAACCTATGAGAAATTGTCTTCTTTATTCTTATGATACCAAGTTATTTGGAAGTACTTGGCTTTATTAAGACATTTTCAGCCCTTTGCTTTCTGATGAGAAAATGACTAGGGCCATTGTGCAAGCATATCTGGGCCGTCAAGTGTTACTGCTGACCTCTTTGCTAGATTATCTGTTCCTTATTGCATTCTCATTACCTACAGATTGTGTCAACATGTTGACTGCAATGTGCCAGACATTCTTGGCAACACTTGAACTCCCTAGTCTACGTATAGTGTTGGCATCTAACTAAAGATCATTTCTTCTTACCATTTGTGTATTGCATAGTAGAAATGAAGATAGAACTTGAACACAACCTCCTATATTTTAAATAAAGGAAAAAGAATTTAACCTTTAACCATAAAGAATTTCTACGGTAATGAAATACTGGCATTGAAAAATGAATTCGTTTTATAGACATAGAAGCTTTACCGTAGGAGTTTTCAGGCAGTGTACATCACAGCTGTTCAGCCTCATTCTGGCAGGCGTTGGACCCAGAGTGCTTTGTTGGAGGCCACAGCCAGAGTCTGCCAGATTTTAGAAATGCAATCTCTCTGCACCTTAGTTTCCTGTCTGTTTAATGGGAATGCTGCTTTCTAGGGCTGTGGGGTCACATTTTGGTATTGATATCTGCTAGGTGCTTACTGGATGTGAACTGTGGTGTAGCTATTTGTTGGTTTTGTCATGTTTAAGGGGGATGCTTAATGACAGAATATGGTATGATTTGGGGTACAGGTTAATAAGGACTGTTGGAACAAAATGAATAGGGAACAGAATTTGGGGAGATCTGCATGTGAGAATACAGTAAAATTGACTGTGACTCTCAGCAAAGCCACTGGTGAAGTGAGCACTGTATTCCTCAAGGATGAAATTTTGGGCAAACCTCTAGATCCCCAGACAATTGAACACTGTCTTGATTTTCCTTTTCCAAATTTTCAATTTCATTATTCTCTCTTCTGTTTTTTTACGTCTGCCAAAAATTCGATACAAACATACTGCAACTCAATACTGGAAAAATAAAACTTATTTCATAAGAGAAAGACTTCATATCTAGCTTTGTTGATGTATTCTTTAGGAGTAGGAGGTAATATTGGAGGTCATCTTTTGTTCATTTTTAATACACTGGCACCCTATTACCTGCAGGAACATATTTGAGGACTGTTCTCTATCCCATGGATCCTGAAACTGTGGCTAGAACTGAGCTCTCTTTATAGCATGCCTTTCCTACACCTATATCGCATATAAAATTTAATTTAAAATTAGGTACACTAAGAAATTAAAAATAAAAACAACTGGATACTCACATGCTTGTAATGCCCACTCTCAGAATGTTGAGGCAGGAGTATCGTGAGAACTTCTTACCTTTTTAGTTAAAGGAAACTAACTTCATAGTTTCTCTTTAGCACATTTGAATAGCCAACATCACTATTCTTGCGTTTAGGGGGCCATTATTAAATAAAATAAGGGTTCCTTTAATATTAGCACTGTGCATTATGAAAGCTACTAATGGGTGAATAGTGTCCACAGAATAAGATGAGCTGAGCTGAGGAAGGGTCTGTGTTCTGGTTGGCTGGTGGGGTAGGCTGGAGCAGGACACTACTCTGAAGGATGTGCAATTTAAAAGTTTAAGAATTTAGTAATTTCCCACTTCATATTTTTGGACTGTGATTGACTGTAGATCACTGTACCTGCAAAAAAGCAAAACCACAGATAAGGTGATTGCAGTAATACTTTTCTACCCAGAAGTATACATGTTGTCAGCAATGGGAAATTCCAGTACTTCCTAGAATTTTTTTAGATGCGTATTTAAATATGGGGTATAATTTTTATGTCTGTTGTTTATGAATTCCTACCTTTGGGCTTGTGTGTGATCAGAGCAGATAAGCACTTAAGTCGTACAGGGAGCATTAAAGGCCACCAGTAAAATGCCCACCCTGAGGTTGTTTCAGAAAGAAGAAATAGAGAACAATTGGGTTGGAATTGGAATACAAGTACTTGGTGGGAGTCAGTCCAGTTGTGGGACTGTCAACCTCACCCAAGCCATTCTTCTGTTTTCTCCCAGCTAGTCAGGGTAAGTATCAGTTATCCTCAAGTGTCTCTTAAAGATGAGATTTAATAGTAGAAGCCAAAGGAGTTGTGGAATTTGGAACGTGACTTTCATTGCCTCTTTATTCTGTACTGTCTTCAGTGGTAACGATAATAATTCTTCACAAAGGAGATGTTTATCTTAGAATGTTTAAGAAATATTTTTGAGGTACGTACATGTTGAAAAATCCCATCCTTCTCTTCTTCCCGTGAGACTGGTCTAATTCTTGATTTTTTTTAAAAACACCAAAATCCAGGTTTACAGAGGAGCACAGTGATTTTTATAGTGGTAATGAATATTTACTCAGGAGAAAACATAGAATAGATTTTTAAGATGCTTCATCTGGGGCTTGTAAAAAAGAAGATAAAACATGGTATCTTGCATTTATGAAGTTTTCTTATGGTGGTGATCTTGTGGGTGTAGAGTTGAATAGCATTTACAAGATTTTTTCTGTTTTTTTTTGTGACTTGGGGGTAT
Source organism: Dipodomys ordii (assembly GCF_000151885.1). Taxonomy (NCBI): domain Eukaryota; kingdom Metazoa; phylum Chordata; class Mammalia; order Rodentia; family Heteromyidae; genus Dipodomys; species Dipodomys ordii. Next base: position 10,141,079 of record NW_012267226.1, read on the forward strand.
ATGATCTTACGTTTGCAACTGCAGCTCTTGTTTTATCCTCAACTCCAGTTTCAACCCAGATTTGTGAAAATGTCTCATGAAGGAGTTAGCTCTATGTTAAATAATTATAATGCCACTTCACTAGCATGCTTTACTGAGATGAGAATGTCCTGGGTTTTGCTTAAGAATGATGAGTACTCAAACTTGAATAATTTTGGCTTTTTCAGAAAGGGAACTTCTTACAAAATTTTAATGCTGGTTATATAAATTATCATTTAATTATGTGCAAAAAGTAGATAGGAGCTTCCTATAAAACTGAAAAAGTTTACAAAGTAAATATTGACAAAACCATAAAAATAGTAGAATTCAAAATTAAGTAATCATCTTTTTTAATAGATTGCACCAATTGAAATTAATGATTGTTTTTCTTTTTCTTTTAATTTTCTGGTCATGGGTCTTGAACTCTGGGCCTGGGTGCTGTCCCTGAGCACTTCAGCTCAAGGCTAACGCTCTACCACTTGAACCACAGCGTCACTTCTGGTTTTCTGGTGATTAATTGGAGATAAGAGTCTCATGGCCTTCCTGCCCAGGCTGGCTTTGAACTGTGATCTTCAGATCCCAGCTTCCTGAGTAGCTAAGATTACAGGCACGAGTCACTAGCACCTGGCTTCATGAAGCATTTTTATTATGTATGATGTTGTGGAATCATACTAAAATGGAGTTTGGATAATACTTAGGTTTTTTATGGTATGTGCTGTGGTCTGTTGTGCTATGTGCTCCTCCAGTTGGCATGCCAGTGCTGCCACAAGCTCAAAGATAATTCACTTTTCCCACTTTTCTTTTTACTTGTTTCAAACTTAGCTTGAAAGTTACTATGTTTGGTAATGTCATCTGACTTGCATGTGTCATTGATTTGCTCCAAAAACACTAATGCAATTAGTCACTGAAATCTACAGTGTGTCTTTGGCGGATGATCTAGACTATGCCAGATTAAATGATTACATGAATTGATCAGTGGAGCAGAAATGGAGTGAAATTTTTTTCAGTGAATTTAATATGCCCTCAAGTCCATGTGCAGATTAGAACAGAGAGAAAGAACTAAAATCTGGTAAATTTGAAAATCCTTTATGGATAAGAAATAGCTGTGGAGTTATACTAAATAAGTGGCCCTAGGGAAGGTACACACTCAGGACCTTTTGAGAAATTCTGTGTGTGTGTGTGTGTGTGTGTGTGTGTGTGTGTGTAAGTGTAAGGGAGGTAGATTTTGCCTGGGGGATTCTTGGATACAAATCTCACACGTTATTTATTAAGCTATAAAGTCCCGAGGGAGGCTATCTGAGCTTTCTGCTTTTCATTTTCTCATTTTAAAAATGGAAATAATACCTGTGTAGCTGCTATTATTATTCTTTGACATAATTTAATCTCATTAGGCATGGCTATTAGTAGGATAAATGTATATAAATGGACATATATATGTATATATATATATTTCCATGCTAACTACTTTCTGGTCAGTGGAAGCAAGAGGCAGAAGTGGAGTATGTTATCAGAATTATTTGTAGATTATCAGGATTATTTGGCAAGATTTTCATACTTTGAAGCTTTTCAGGTCATGATTGTTTTGCAGATTACAGATTCATTTCTATTTGTGAGCAGACTCATCCCCGCCATAGGTTTAAATAATGCCCATTTGATACTGTCTATTTTTAACCTGTTGTTACCTTGGTCTATGGTTTTTCTGTAAGACTCCATCACAGTTGTGCTAGTCATTGTGATTTCAGTACCACCGTAAATTATGAATCATATTAGCATGGGCAGTTGTTTTTTATATAAAATTAACACACAAATAGATAAGTAAGAATTGACAAAAGTTTAAATAAATAAGAAAATATAGGTTCCTCATAGGGTACCAAATAAACTCAGTGTTCAGGTTGTAAAGCATTAATGCTGATTATCTTAAGTAGCTGTCTAATAATGTTAGGCCATTCTTAGCATTTCTGTATTGGTTAATCAGAATGGATATTTTCCCCACACATATCAAATCAGTACTTTGTTAAGTAACTAAATAATTATCAGGAAACTTTACTGGGTTTCTTGTAATATAAGATTACTCATTTATTACAATTTACAAAGAACTTACTTTGTGAAAGATACTTTTCCAGGTGGCAGATGCACCCTGATGAGGAAAACAGACAAAGTCTGTAGCATCATGGAATGACAGAGTAGTTAATGTAGTGTCAGTAGAAAATTCTTTCATAGTAAACTATGACTTTTTTGGTATTGTTTCTTTCTTTGGGGGAGGGAGAAGAATGGGAATGATTTATGCAAAATTAAGTAGAAGGTGCAGGAATTTTCTATATGTCTGCTTTCCCCAAAGAAATATACATTTATCTGACCTAGAAATAATCTGGCCTTGTTCTTTTTTTCATGGTATATGATTCAGGTTAAAACAAATTCTGCATTTGCCTTTCTTGAATTTGCCTTAGCTACAGTGAAAAATGAGCTTAAAATGAAAATCAAAGTTTCCACTCTAAGTATATAGAGATCAAGGGAGTGATGGAGATGTTTTGAGTAGAATTTAGGGTTGGATGTGGCAAGTTTTCGTGCCTTTGAAACTCCAGCTTCCCTGTAAAGTTTATTTTGATGGGATGGGACTCTGTGTGTGTGTGTGTGTGTGTGTGTGTGTGTGTGTGTCTGTGTGTGTGTGTGTCTGTGTGTCTGTGTGTCTGTGTGTCTGTGTGTGTGTGTCTGTGTGTCTGTGTGTGTGTGTCTGTGTGTCTTTGTGTGTGAGTGGTTGATAATGCTGACATTGGGGATACTGAGAGATATCTAAGGGGAACCACAACTTACCTATTTCATAGTGAAATGTATAGTGCTGAGCTACTTCAATAATACGGATTTAAGACCATGAAAACAAGTCTCTAGTTGTTTCTTAGCATTGATAGTTTATGAAGATCTTATACTTTCTGAAGTAAAATGCAACAGTCAACTAAAAGACACATAGTCATTACCTCCTAAAGCTAAATTGATTCCGAAATTATTTCTTGTTTACTTTTATTTTTGGCCTTGTTCAATAAAGGAATGATAGTAGATGGCAGCTCTTAATCTTTGTGTAAAGTTTTAATACTCTTCCTTGGCAAAATCTTGGCAACCTTACATAGGACATAGGGGTTTTAGGAATTATACAAACCCTTGCAGATGAGAGACAAGGCTGGTATGGCCCCACTAGCACCCTCCCCTCACCAGATGTTTTGTTTTTAAATCTGATTATAAGCATCCCAAACTGACAGCACTGCTGCAGTTTAAATTTAGTAAATCATCAACATGTAGTTGTCTGTATTGAGATAAGACTTCTTTGCTGTTTCTCAAGCTAGATGTTTCTTCACGTGTAAGATATATGTCCAAGTGTTTATGAGACCTCGATATCAATTCTCTCTCTGGCAACCAATTTAAATGATTATTTCATCTCCAGCAGACATGCTGATCCCACACCTAAGTTTTAAGGGCACATTTGTTGTTCCATATACAGAGGGTAGGAAGCAAGCCCCTAAAAAGCGTCTCTCTATAAAAGCTGCTTTTCAGATGTTTTATTAGTACTGCTGCTGGTTATTTTAATTAGCAGTATGTTTTATTTGCACCCTGAGGCTGTTGGAGCAAAGATTGTAATTCAGATAAAGAAAGTAATATCTGATGTTGAAGAACATCCACACCTGCCACCTGGACTCTTACTCAGCAGTGAAGCCAGGAAGAGAGAGAAGAAGATTAGCTGGAATGATGAAACAATGAAAACATACATTCTTGGAAAGCTTGATGCCCAGGTAGCTTCTTTTTTTTTTTTTAACTTTGTAAAAACTAACATTTGTTTTTAAATTTTTTATGAACGCATATTAACTATGCATATTAAGGGGTTCCTTCTTGTAAACTGTATGCATTGATCCGATCCAACTTTCCTTTTTCCACTTAGCTTTCAAATTGTTAATATTCTTTTGCTCATACTTGGTTATTCTTCCTTCCCCGCCCCCTCCCCTTGCCCCCCACCACTCCCAGTCTTGGGGCTTGAACTCTGGGCCCAGGCTCTGTCTCTGAGCTTCATTTGCTCAAAGCTAGCACTCTATCACTTGAGCCACAAGGCCACTTTTGGCTTTTTCTGAGTAGTTTATTGGAGATAAGAGTCTCATGGACTTTTCTGCTTGGGCTGACTTTGAACCATGATCCTCAGATCTCAGTCTCTTGAATAGCTAGAATTACAGGCATGAGCCACTGGCACCTTGCTTCAGTAACTCATTGTTAAGCTAAATACCATATATCTTCATGAGCAGATCTATATTCTCTATTGTATACATATTTCTGACAGTGTTCTAGCGTTCTAGAATAGAATAGATAATGGTTCATTTGAAGTAGTGGGTGTCCTTTTTTTTTTTTTTTTTGCTGGTTCTGGTACTTGAACTCAAGGCTTGAACTTTTTGCTCAAGGCTAGCACTATATAGCACTATACCACTTACTTGATGAGCCACAGTTCCACTTGTGGCTTTTTGGTGATTAATTGGAGATAACTATTGCTCGGGCTAGCTTTGAACCTCAGTCCTCAGATTTCAGCCTCCTGAGTAGCTAGGATTACAGGTGTGAGCCACCAGTGCCTAGCACGGGTGTCACTTTTTACAAAGGAAGAAAGTCGACTAGGTCAATTTCTCCTGTTTCCTTTCTTGACTGTAAAGGCACTACCTTCAGTGTTCTTACAAGGAAACATGTGTGAATGTCACATCTCCCTCTTCATTTCTTTGTAACTTAGCTTTTTATTTATTTGTTGGTTTCCCCCACAGTGAATACACACACTCTTTCTCACACAGTGAAGGGCTGAGCTTCATTTTTAGAATTTATTGTTGGTTTTGGATACCTTGGCTGCCTCCTTGCCCCTTGTTCTTTCATTAGTGCAGGTTTTGGTGTCTGGCAGAGATGAGGCAAACATGTAGTGTAAGAGGCTTGTGAATGATTTTATGTGTGTGGCTTTTTTCCCTTTTTTCCCCCAGTGTAAATACAGCAGTTGTAAAATGTTTGTTGTCAAGTTCTAAAGAGGGAAAAAAATGGTGGAGTGTTTTTCTCCTTGCAGACAAAATTTATGACACATGGTTAGTAAATGTACTGAGTAGCATTCTTGAGAGAGAAAAAATACACCACCATAGATCCCCAACTAAGCATTTTGTTTTAAATGTTATTTTTAAAAATTAGAGATTCTTTTTAAAAAATTTTTATAGCAAAATATTTTAAATTCTATAATTATTACATAATACAAGAGCTAAAAATGGTAGAGATTCACATTTTAAGAAATATAGTCAATATCTATATTGCCTTCTGCTCTATCTCCCCCATCCTTTATCCAGATTTTTTTTCTGAAATGTCTTGAATATGGCACTTGCTGTGGCTTGAATTTGTTTCCCAGAATTCATGTGTTGAGAACTTTATCTTCAATGTGTAGTATGTTAGGAAATGATTGATCATGAAATGATCATGGAAACTCTTCCTTATGAATGGATTAATCATGGGAGTATCAGGAGGGTTCCTGATAGAAGTGAGTTTAATTTGTTATTCCTCTGCTCTCTTGCCCTTCTTCAATGGAATGATACAACACAAGGCTCTTTCTTGGCACATACTGGTGACAATCGCTTGACTTTGTAGACTCCATTGCTGTATGCCAAGTAGATCTCTATTCTTTGTAAATTACCCAGTCTTAAGTTATTTTGTTACAGTAGCACAAAACAGACTTAAGATAGTACTTAGGCATTTTTTTTCCCAGAAATGAATGAAAAACTGCACCTTGCAATTTAGGCTATCGATTGTAATCCTTAGGAAATAGACTAAATGAAGAGATCTCAGGAACTAATCTCAGGATCCAACCCCCAGCCTTCTGTAATTCTCAAACTTATACTCATCTATGATGTTAGCTAAAGAATAAAGTTGTGGGCTGGGAAGGTGGCTCGGTGGTAGAGTGCTTGCCTTGCATGCATGAGGCCCTGGGTTCGATTCCTCAGCACCCCATAAGCAAAAAAAAAGCTAGAAGTGGTGCTTTGGCTCAAGTGGTAGAGCACTAGCCTTGAGCTGAAGAGCTGATGGACAGTGCCCAGGCCCAGAGTTCAGGCCCATGACCAGACCCCCCCCCAAAAAAAAGAATAAAGTTGTAAGTTTTGAAGCAATCTACTTAAAAATAATTCATGATGTCATACATGGAAACTGACAATGACAAATTTTTCCATGAAGAGTCAAAACCTACAATGGTATGCATGTACCAACATATAAAACTATAACCTACAACTATTGTACAACTGTGCAATATGGGTGTGGTGAAATTGTGTCCTTAAAAATCACTGTGGAAAACTATATCATATTGGCTGTTACTATGCTAAGAAATTTGGAGTTCTTTTAGAATTTATGGATTATGGCACACATTTTTAAAGTTAAAGTTGATATTCTTTTTGGGGGTGGGATAGGCATTAATGAATGAATTGGGTCATAATATTATGCTGGACACTATTTGGGGTTAAACATCATCACATGAATGGTTTTGATGCCTCATGTTACGAAACATGATTCAGAAAGAATTTTCAGAAAAGTTTGGCACAGAGATGCATCCTTGGAATAAGTTTATCTTTCTTCCAGGTTGAGTGTCTGCTGCTGTGATTTCCCTTGTGTGTATGTGGGGGGGGAGCGGGGGTGTTCTGTGTTCTCTTTCAGTATCCTGATTTCCTTCATTTGACCATCCTATTTACTGTGGCCCAGTGTAATGACAGTGTGGCAGCTGCTGGGTGGCGTATACTCAGCCTAACTAAGTTGTTCCAGCAAACTTTGCTTCCTCTGCTAAAGATGGCTTCTCAGGCTCTTCTCATTGAATCTCAGTGCTTCAGGCTGCATTGTACTGTTCGCAACAACATTGTGATCTTAATTGACTTGTTTTTCTGTTTCCTTATTCATCAGAGCATTGTATCTTGATCATTGCTTTGGTTTTAACTGCTTATCAAGTTTTCTGGGGTGCATGTTTTATTGCTACAGGCCACTGTGTATTTTTACTTATGTTTAGACTTATTAGCCAACCCCTGCCTGCTATGTACTGACTACACTGTAATCCATGATTGACATGTGTGTCAACTTTCCAGTGTGCCCCAAAAGTTCCATTATCAATGCTTAGCCACTCTTTCATGGTGGATGACAGAGTTTATGAATCTATGTTTGATGTAATTTCCATCACCAGGTTGAGCAAAGCAGGGGCTTATAAGAAATCTCTGCTTCAAGGTTGAAGATGAAATGGGTTACTTGGTAACTACCATCTGTATGTTTCAGATCTTTAGGAAATGCAACTTAGCAGGTAGCAAACATAAACATCATTATGACAGACCCAATGTTTAACCAGCACAGATTCAAGTTCATTTGCAACAAAATACTTTATAAGAATTCTATTTTTTTCTCATTGGCTCTTTCCAAATGCTTGGCTGTATATATTACAATATACATAATGGAAATTCATTTATCCTTGCAGTTTTTCTCCCCTCTTGCTATTAAAATGAGTCTAAATCAAAGCCCAGGAAGGTGAGTCTTTTGTAATCACCATCTTGTACTTATATTGGACTAAAGCATTGTTTGGTAATGTCTAAGCAATGCATTGGGCTTTCAAATGACAATATTAGTTATATTAACTTTTTTTCTTTTTCAAATGTTTCCATAGTCCTCCTTCTCTTCCATCTAAGAAGGCTAGCCAAGTGTCTGACAGCATCTTTACAACGTTGGCCTGTTTAGGTCTAGCTAGTTCTTAGCAAACTTAAAAAAATCGTGCGTTAAGCATTTGGTTACTATAGCTGTTATTTTTTTTTCCCATGAAGCTAAAGCCAATGACAAACCTGAAAATCCACCGAGTATTGTGTTTGTGGTAAGTGCTGACTCCCATAGTAGTTAGAAAACAATGGCCTCTTGAAATTTGCTGTGTTTTACTCCTCAATAATCTCTCCCAAGTTACTTTTGAATATTTCCTCATTTGCATATGCAACTAGGCGCATAAGTGTTCCTCACACTTGTGTATAATTCATGGTGGATGCCAGGATTATCTTATCTCCCCGATTCTTGGTGTCCTGTGCTCCGGGGCAGGAAGACATTCTATTAGAGAGAATGGAACAGAACACTTGTCTTTTTTTTTTTTTTTTAAACCACATACATATTGTGAATAGAGCCAATGTCAGCTCCCAGACCCCTCTTGGTGTGTAATTAGGACCACATTGAGGCCTGTTGCAGCTGGCAGCCCTTCACGATTGCCTTTTTCTACTGTGACCTTTGATCCCTGTGACCTTTCCTGGGGTTAGTCCTAGGCCCTTTTCATTGTGTTGGTACAGCAGTGACTCATGTGGAGTTGATTATTTCTTTGCTCACTTGGCCTTTCTGGTGCCATAACTCCAAGTCACTTCCATTTTCTCCCTCTACTTTTGGCAGTCTTTGTGAAAAGAAATACTTTTGCAGGCAGCTGGATCGTTCATATGCATGGCTGACTCTGCTGAGACCCAGGAGAAGTTGGGGGAGAGTTGGGAAATCTGTGGGCACCAGCCTTTTATTTTTTCCTTTCTAATTGAGCTGAATGATGGCATGGCCATTAGTATGTGCTCATACAATGGGCATTCTGAAGCATCCTTCCCTGTTACTGACAGTGGACCAGGAGTTTGATGTTCTGAAAGGCTCCTTTTCAAAGATTGACATATTCCTACTGTTGACTTGGGGCTATGCAGCAGGTCAGAGAAAATGTCATTGTCAATTGCATAGTAACTATAGCTTTAAGACATTTATTTCAAGATCTTGAATGGAAGCTGGATGCCAATGGCTCACATCTGTAATCCTAGCTACTCAAGAGGCTGAGGTCTGAGAATTGTGATTTGAAGTCAGCCCAGGCAGTCTGTGAGACTCTTCATATACAATTAACCACCAAACAGCCATAAGTGGAGGTATGGCTCAAGTGAAAGAGCTGAAGGACAATGCTCAGGCCAAATTCAAGTCCCCAGTATCAGCACATATGCATGCGCGTGCACACATGCACACACATACACACACACACATACACACACACACACACACACACGGAACTTATACTCTCTCAGAAAATAACACTATTAGACAGTATATTTGTTACAGCTAATGGTAATACTTACTTTTGCCTCTCCCTGCCTTCTTCTGGCCTTGTAAAATCACGGAAGGATGTGTGCCAGCTGTTACTCTCCTTTTGAAAGACTGCGTGGGGACACGTGTTGATTGTTGCCGATCAAAGTCTTAATGGAGGATGAACACCATCAGGACCTGATTGTTCAAAGCCATAGTTAGTTTTGACACACCTCTGAAAGATGTGTCCATGTGAGACTTAATGATATTTCTGGGTTTGTTTTTTAAAAGTCCGAGTATCCTGAATCCACCCTTGGAATTTGTTTCTATCTTCTTCTTCTTTAAAATTTTCTTTCATTAATAGTACTGATAGTATAGCTTTTCCTTTTTTTTTATAGTACTGGGGTTTGAACTCAGGACCTTGTGCTTGGCAGTCAGGCGCTCTTCTACTTGAGCCACGTTCCAAAGCTCTTTTTTTTGCCTTAAGTTATTTTTAGAATAGGCTGTACCTATTTTTAATACCTGGCCAGTCTGGACTGTCATCCTCCTATTCATGCTTCCCGTGTATCTGGGATGGGGTTTGTGCTACTGTTGTCCAGCTTTTATTGGTTAAGATGAACTTCATCCCTGGGATGGCCTCAAACCATGGTCTTCTTGCTCTCTGCCTCCTGATTGCTGGCAGCATACGTGTGAGCTACCTGTTCGAGCTATAATATGGCTAGTTTTGAATGAGGAGTTCCTAGTCCTTCAGATATATATAATACCTTTTTCTTCTTTAGTACTGGGAATTGAACCCAGGGCTTCATATAATCTACAACCCCAAACACAGCCCTCCCTCCACTTGTTTTTTTTTTTTTTAATTTTGAGAATAGTCTTACAGACCCTGGCTGGCCTTGAACTTTCAGTCCCCTACCTTAGCCTCTTGAGTAGCTATGATTACAGGCATGAATCACCATGCTGTAAATGTGGTATTTTTTTTTTTTTCTTAGGATTGAGCCTGAGATTTCTTCCTCCATTTGTGTTAACATTTGTTTGCTGTTGCCCCCCACCAAATTTCCATCCTGCCCTCCAAAATGACTACTGAGAACTTCAAGATTCCTTCTACTGGTACACCAGATTTCTTTCTTTGAGCTCCACCATGTGCAACTCAAACTCACCGTCTCTCCACCTTCATTCAGAGGTGCTCCGTTCCCCGTCTAGATAACAAGACAATAGAGCTTGCACTCCTCCAGTGGTTCTCATTTTAGTAAATGCACATCAGAAATCCAAACCACAGCCTTGGTCAAAGCAGAAGACACAACAAATGGACAGGTGAATGGGTTCTAACAGCATTTCTAACAGCAGTATATTCTTTTCCCAGTCTAAAGTCAGTTCTTCCTCTTCTATCTTCTTAAGTCCATGCCCTGAATGCTGTTTTTTTTTGTTTGTTTTATGGTCGGTTGCAGGGCCTGAACTCTGGGCCTGGGCGTTGTCCCTCAGTTCTTCAGCTCAAGGCTAGCACTCTACCACTAGAGCCATAGCACCACTTCCAGATTTTTCTGCTTATGTGGTGCTGAGAAATTAAACCCAGGGCCTCATGCATGCAAGACAAGTGCTCTACCACTGAGCAACCTTCCCAGCCCAGCCTTGAATGTTTTTTAATTGCTTAAATGTGTCCTGTTATTTCCCTAGCACAGGTCCCCATTCCCCCTCACAACAGCTGTCTAACTTGTCTTCTTTCTCCATGTTGTAGTATAAATGATTCTTCAAAAGTACAGGTCTGAGCTTGTCCTTGCCTGAAGAAAAATCTTCTATTCTTTCAGGATAAAAGCCAGGTACCTTCACATGATTTATTTTCTTCATTATGCTTTGCTTTCTGTCCACCCGCATGGCCTTCCCTCAGGACATCATACCCTCTGTTCTTACTCTCTTCTCTAGCTCATCCTTGCTCTCTTCACTCCTGATTCTGCAAACATACTGTCCCTTCCACGTACAGTCCCTCCCTTCTCTTCACCCTCCCTTTCAACTCCATCTCCAACATTATTCCTCTGATTTCACCTAGTCCTTGTTTCCTCTGAGAAACCTTCAACCTCTAAATCCAAGTGAAGTGATCCTTCCATTTTCCCTAGAGCATCTACACTTGCTTTGTTCTGTGGCACCTGTGTCTCCTGCTCCCCTCACTTAGTTGCTTTCATCCAAGAAAACTGTTATTTCTTAAAAACTGTCTCTGCGTTAAATGAGGCTCATTGATTATAATGGAAAACAAAACAAAACCCCGATGTCACAACCCTGACCCAGTCAAGCTAGTTCTTACAGATAGGAAAAATATATTCACTGGGCAAGGGAAACCAGTTTGTAGAAGTGAAAAACAAAGGTTGTAAAAGTGAGCAAGACATTCGTTCTACACACACACACACACACACACACACACGGGTTACAGTTGCATAGGTCAGGTAATAAGTACATTTCTTTTTTTGGTCCAGTCGTGGGCCTGAACTCTGGGCCTGGGCGCTGTCCCTCAGCTCTTCAGCTCAAGGCTAGCGCTCTACCACTTGAGCCATAGCGCCACTTCCGGCTTTTTTCTCTTTGCTTATGTGGTGCTGAGGAATCGAACCCAGGGCCTCAGGCATGCAAGGCAAGCACTCTACCACTGAGCCACCTTCCCAGCCCAATAAGTACATTCCTTTTTGAACAGTGTCACCTTTTCCCTGGTTTTCTCCCACTTTTTTCTCACCTGACTCCTGTCCTCCACAAGTTCTATAGCTCATTTTCAACACAGTGTCTAGTGAATATCACTGCTGACTTAGTTTACCCTTTGTCCCACTATTTCTATGCTTCCCCTTACACTCCCCAAGACAGATAAACAAAAAAAAAAAGAAACATGTTATCCTATACACTGTAAGTGTATCTTTGCCTGAAACTATCATGTACAACTTCCACTTCCTTTCTCTTTCTTTTTTTTTTTTTGGTCCATTGTGGGCCTGAACTCTGGGCCTGGGTGCTGTCCCATAGCTCTTCAGCTCAAGGCTAGCACTCTACCACTTGAGCCACAGTGCTACTTCTGGCTTTTTCTGCTTATGCGGTGCTGAGGAATTGAACCCAGGGCCTTTGCATGTAAGGCAAGCACTCTATCACTGAGCTACCTTCCAGCCCCCAAGCTCCACTTTCTAAAGTTCCACTTTCTTTAGGTTTTGATGGGAAAAAAACAAAGTTGCTCTCTGAATAGTTGCAATGTTAGGTAAATCTGTATTGTGCTCTCTCCTGTATGTCTCAACTTCTCTTACCTGACCATAAGCTCTGAAAGGTGGGGGCGCTGAGTTTTATCTGTTTCTACTTGTTCCCAAAAAGAACAATAAAAAAAGTTTGTTCACTAGAGGATGAACTCCTCTGCGTTGAACTTTTAAATGTTTGACTTTTTCCTTGCACTTGGACTTTTTTCTTTTGGTGCATGGCCTTTAGTTCAGGCCTTTAGTTCAGGAATTACACCTCCCTTATCTTTGTACCTCTCACAGCATCACCCAAAATACATATCCTATTTATTGAATGAATTGATCGACAGAATACTGCCCTTAGGAAGTTAGGTGCTTTAAGAAGTTTATTTGAAAATTATTTTAGGGTCTGAAATAAATTATTTCTTTTAATATTCCACATGGAGAAAATTTTGACAGGAGATTTAACATTACATGGGATGAATACGAAGCTAGTTAAATGGGTTAAGGAAAAAAAGTATTTTGTGGGTCAGGCATGATGACACATTTCTGTAATTCCGGAACTTGGAAAGTGGAGGAAGGAGATCAAGAGTTCTAGTCTGGGCTACATAGGGAGCTTCTGTCCCCCTCCAAAAAATGGATTGCACTTCTCTAATTAAAGCCACGTAGAATTAATCTTGATTGTGCTTAAGAATTTTGAAACAGACACATTTTAGTTCTTTTTAGTTAACTGTAAGAAACATTTTTTTTTACTAATTGATAAATAGCATGTATTGAAATAGGTTGAAAATAGTGATCAATCTTTTTTTTAAAGGGAAATCACTACATTTCAAGTAGAATAAGCTTCTTTTAAAAAGAAAACTAACTTAAGAATTTCCTATTTTGAAAAACTATACTGATCCTAAAGCCAAGTTTTGGTCCACAGACTTAATCACAGTTATTCCCCAAGCTTGGAAAAAAAAATCTATGAGAAAGTATGATACAGGAGTCTGGAGAGCAGAATAATTCCAAAAGACAGCCTTGATTGTCTTTAGGAAAGCAAAGGCAATTCTTCAAAAACAAAGTAATCAAATCTAAAGACTCAGGAAGAACTTTTCCCTAAGGATTATCCTGGCAGTGTGTTGAAAAGGGGTTATAAAAGCAATAAGTTCACAACCTGAACAATAAGTTAAGTAAACGTTAAGGAAGTATTTCCTTTCTTATTCTAAGATGAGGTATACCTTCAGGCTTCCTTGGCCTGCAGAAATTCTCCTAAGCCCCGGATGCTATATAAAGCACCATCTGTTTCGTGCAACAAATTACTTTCTATGTAGATAGGAGGCAAAGGCTTAGAGCTCTATAACTGAGGAAATACCAGGTCTTTTCTGTAACCTCAGGATTTAAGGAAGAGCAACACTGCCAGACCCAAATTGGGGAACCGTCCAAAGATTTCTACTGCCTGGAGAGAAGAGTTGTCCTGGTTTGTGAGTTGAATGGGGTACTGCACTAAGCAGCTCTGGTTTTTTGTTTTGTTTTTTTTTGTTATTGTTAAGTTGGGGGTTGTTTTCTTTTGGGAACTCTACAATCTTTCTTTCTTTCTTTTTTTTTTTCCTGGAGAATACATTACCTGGGGCTTTCCTGGGAACAAAGAGAAACATCTTCATAGACATTTCGGTCAGCCACTCAAAATGACAGAGAGAGGATGGAATTGCATTTGTGTTGACCAGGCTATATCTGAGGATATGAAGGAGGATGCAGAGTTATGTCCTCCTGGTTGGATCAATTCCTTCTGATACCAGCAAGTGAGATAAATCTAAACAGTTTTATGTGTTTTACATGAGGAAAGGAACACAGCTGAAATAATAATGCCTTTTAGAAGTTAGGGGAATAGGGCTGGGAAGGTGGCTCAGTGGCAGAGCGCTTGCCTTGCATGCCTGAGGCCCTGGGTTCGATTCCTCAGCACCACACAAGCAAAAAGAAAAAAGCCGAAAGTGGCGCTGTGGCTCAAGAGGTAGAGTGCTAGCCCTGAGCTGAAGAGCTGAGGGACAGTGCCCAGGCCCAGAGTTCAGGCTCCATGACCAGACCCAAAAACAAAGTTACTTAGAAGTTAGGGGAATAGAGGTATATGTGTATGTATAGATATGTCTGTACACACCTGCTTTGCATATGTGTATATAAAGTGCATGTACAAGAGAAGTAGTAATGAAGGGAGAATACACACTTGAAATGAGTGAGAATTTATTGTCTGGATGCCAGTGCATTTTCCCATGCAGTGTCAGCAGATTTTTGTATACAAATTTATTTTTTGAAAAGTTCATGTTATAAATTAAAACCACACAGCATAATAACAACTCCTTATCCTGTGAGTTTTGGTAAAAAGCAGAGCTTTATGTTCATGGTGTTTGTGTTTTGTTTTTGTTTTTTGTCATTGGAAGGCAGAGATTGACAAGATTTGATAAATGTAGGAACATTGCCTATTCCTTTCTTCCCTCCCTTCCTTTCTTCTTTCCTTCCTTTTTGCAGCTTTTTTTTGTATGTTTAGGGTATTGTTGAGAAAAATCTCTAATACCTTTAGACAGTGACAGTTGTATCAGACCTTGTCAAGCATTTGAGTTATTTAAGCATGTGAATTAATTCTGTCATATTTTGTGTCAACACTTTGCTCACACAGTGTAAAGATCTATGCCATGTACTGATCAAGAGACTTACCCTCATGTACTGATAGTGATTGTTGATGGCTGGGTTGTGGACGGTGGCCTTGACAATTTGTATTAAGAGTCTTAAAGATACTTTGTTGTGTTCTGGTGGCCCACACCCATAATCCTAGCTACTCAAGAGGCTGAGATCTGAGAATCACAGGAAGACAAATCTGAAAGACATCATCATTTAACCAACAAAAGTCAGAAACAGAGATAAAATATAAATGGTAGAGTGTCAGCCTTGAGGGAGAAAGCCAAGCCTTACATAAGCCCTGGGTTCAAGCCCCAATACCAGCCCTCTAAAGAAAGATGTATGGACAGTAGTATTCATGGCAGCATTATTTGTAATAGAAAAAAAAGAACAAACAACTATATCTATCTGTCTGTCTGTCTGTCTATCTACCTGTCTGTCTATACAGACATGTTAAAAAATAGCTTAACTACCTGAAAGGGAATGGTTAGGTAGACTAAAATACATCCTTTTTTTTTGGGTCCGGTTGTGGGGCCTGAACTCTGGGCATGGGCGCTGTCCCTCATCTCTTCAGCTCAAGGCTAGCGCTGTACCACTTGAGCCACAGCGCCACTTCCGGCTTTTTTCTTTTTGCTTATGTGGTGCTGAGGAATCGAACCCAAGGCCTCAGGCATGCAAGGCACGCGCTCTACCACTGAGCCATCTTCCCAGCCCCAAATACATCCATTTAATATGTAGCTGTTACAAATAATGTCCATGGAGGATTTTAAAAAGGAAAAATTATCACTAGATTGTACGATATAAAAAAACTGAAAAGTCACATGTACTAGGAGTTATGTAAACATAGACATATGTGAAATAGATTAGAAGGAGGTGCATCAAAATATGATCAGTTGCTTGCAGGTGGTGAGATTGTTCTGTTCACTTCCACTTTATGCATTAGTGTATTTTCCCACATATTCCACAATAAATATGTGAAAATTTTAAATAATCAATGAATAGTTGCTTTCTGTTAAGTTTCCTATTTATACACGTAACATAATCATTGTCAAACAGGTGGGGAAAATAGTTTGCTTAATATAATAGTCACCATTATGTTCACAGGGGATGTTTTTGAAAAAGTTCTGAATAAGATAAACACAACAGTCTAAAAAAATGGCTATGTGATTCCAATCAGAATTCTGTTCCATCTGATATAAGTCAAGATTCTGTTTTTAATTTTTACAATGAAGTATTCAGATGCTTTGCATGCTAGAGCAGAAGTCAGATGAATTCTGGCAAGCAATGTGCTGGAGTGACTGGTGGTGGAGTGGGCTGGTGTGCTCTTACTAAGGACATTTTCCAGATCAGAAGAGTGGGTTCAAGCTCATTAGTGAAGCATATGACTTGATATGGACAGATAAACTGACTACGCAGAATGTGACACACAAATCAGAGGAGGTGAGAGGAGGAGGCTAACAAGTATGTGAGGCAGTGAGGGGTGTGGTTTCCTCAAGGTAAATTTCTGCAGGTGACCAAGATGACATACATGACCACTTACATGTCTTAAGGATGACAGGAGTCTTGTTTAGTTATGTTAAACTTGGCCAAACTATGCATTTGCCTGAGCAATGAAGTAGAATGTGTGTGTGTGTGTGTGTGTGTGTGTGTGCATGTAAGCATGCTGAGGTATATGTGATTTTTTTTCTGATAACTTACTATTAAAGCAATAATATTAACATCAAAGTTTTTGATGTTGGAAAGATGTAATACTTTTGAAAATGACATGATATTGAATTATTTTGGAGTAGCTCTACTCTGGTTTGTACATCCCTTACTTTCTGTGTGATCAGTGACAATCATTGTTATGTGGGTGGCTGTAAATAACAAAATATAACTCTGTGTTCTTTTTGTCATAATTTTTTTTAGAAACTGAGCAAGTGTACCATGGAAAAATATAAGCCAACTCAACAAGAACTCAGTAAAATGTCTCAAATGTTTATAGGTATTTTCTAGTTTCTCAGATCAATGGAGATTGTTTAAGAGTAAGCCAAAATGGAAGATTATCTCTTTGTTGCTTTGTATGTCCCTCCCCCACAGTATAACCCCTGCTTTCACTATATTTGATGTCAGTATAACTTGTGGAGGAGATGGGGAAAAACCAGTTGTTTAAGGATACAGGTGGACCTGTTGCAACAATGAGAAGTACAAGTTGTCATGTCCAAAACGAGCTTTACAAGTTGGTGCGGTGGGGGGGGGCAGAGGGGGGAAGGAGAAGGGTTGGGATTGGGGGGGAGGGGGGAGGCTGGGAAGGGATGTGAAGGGTAAACAAAGAAGGAGGCTGCAATGCTTGGTAAGAAATGTACGCATTATCCTGCCCATGTAATTGTAACCCCTCTGTACAGTATCTTCACAAATAAAATTAAATTAAATTAAAAAAAAAGAGTAAGCCAAAATGGGGCTGGGAATGTGGCTCAGTGGTAGAGTGCTTGCCTAGCATGCATGAAGCCCTGGGTTCGATTCCTTAGTATGCCATAAACAGAAAAAAAGCATGAAGTAGGGCTGTGGCTCAAGTGTTAGAGCACTAGCCTTGAGCCAGAGAAGCTCAGAGAGAGTGCCCAGGCCCTGAGTTCAAACCCCATGACAGACCAAAAAAAAAAAAAAAGAGTAACCCAAAAGGAAGATTTGGTAATAAAGAGCATTCCTGTGTATTAGCTTTTAGGTAGCAGTAATGAACTGTGCATCATTAAAAGTCAGCTGTAAAACAGACCATGTGCAGGGTTAAAGATTACTCTGAAAATGGTTTCACTGTTTTTTTTAACAAACAAATAACTGGAGAAAGATTTGGCACAGAGAAGATATAATCCACTTTGTCCTTGTTGTCTCCAGAAAGTGTCTCCTGTTAACAAGTTATGTGAATGTTTACTTGGCCTTGACTGCTTACTAGTGGTTCTTACCCTTGAACCAAGTGAGAATTCAAATAAACTAGAAGAGTTTTCACTCAGCTGCACCCTTCTGCTGATGAGTGGGTCATGCCACTATGGCCTTTCTCCTCTCCACTTTTTCAAGTAGATGAGCAAGGAAAAATGGGAAGTCCATAGGCTGAATATCAATGACCTATATAAACTTGAACTTTCAACTCCTAAACACTGGAATACCTGGAATAGAAAGAAAATGGTTTGACTTACTAAATACTGTGTTGCAAGGGTGCCTTGCTTTGAATTACTACACAGTCTAAAAACTTTCTTTGCACAAATTACTATGCATGTAGAATTCTTCCTTTCAAAATGTCATTTATGTAGTATGCTCATCAGATTTGGTTATATTTCATAGTGATACGTTCCATAGCCATCCTGGCTGAGCAATGGTAGACTATGCAGATAAAATAACCAAACTTATTTAGCACGGTGCTTGATGTATGGAGGTACTTAATGTACTTTGGTTGGCTTTTAAAATTATATATATGAATAAGTAAATGCAGGAATAAAAAGGATAGCTACAATATGCTAAGTTTAGATGAGTTGGATGGCATACAACTTTTCAAAGTGCAATTGGGAATTACCTGTGTTAAGGTATTGCTTTCATTTTAAGAAACTTTTATGGGGTGTGGGCTGGGAAGGTGGCTCAGTGGTAGAGCGCTTGCCTTGCATGCCTGAGGCCCTGGGTTCGATTCCTCAGCTCCACATAAGCAAAAAGAAAAAAAGCCGGAAGTGGTGCTATAGCTCAAGTGGTAGAGCTCTAGCCTTGAGCTGAAGAGCTCTGAGGGACAGCGCCCAGGCCCAGAGTTCAGGCCCCAGGAACGGACCCCCCAAAAAAAAAGAAGAAGAAACTTTTATGGGGTGCTTCTTCTCTTCTCATCATAAGAACTTACAGTATTGAATGGGATGTCATCAAGAGCACAGATAAGAAAGAAATTAATCATATTTGAAGATACATGGATATAATTTTACTAATTCTATTTATTTATCTTGTTTAGTGTCCATCTCTCCCACTAGAATATAAGGCATATACTTTTGTCTGTGCTGCTTTTATTTATTATTTATTTATTAATCTATGCAATAAAAATAACAAATATTCAGGAAAATACTTGTTGTATGACTAAATTATTTTGCTACACATCTGCTGATCTGACCCCGCTTTCCTGTCTGCCTTTATCTCTTTCCACTCTCTTCCTGCCCCAACTCCTTCTCACCATTGTGGGCCAAGTTTAATCACAACACAGGTCTGCACCTAATATTCTTTCTTTTTTAAAATTTTTTTTTATTGTGAAAACACTGTACAGAGGGGTTACAGTTACATGAGCAAGGTGATGAGTACATTTCTTATCAGGTATTGTTGCCTCCTCCTTTGTTTTTCCCCTACCATCCTGTTCCTCCCACTTCCTCAACTACACTCCTCTCCCTCCCTCCCCCCATGGCCTGAGTTTCCCAACTGAATAAAAGGTTCTTGTGAAGTTTGGTGTATGAGAAACACTGCACTGGGTTCTGGTACTTTGTAAATGCTAGGTGTGATTTTGTTGGTCATGTTGCTCTTTGGGGGATATAGAGAAGGAAGTTTTGTTGAGTTTAGATGCTGATGAGGTATGTAACTAGAAATGCACTACAGGCCTTTGAGTGTTTTCTTTTGGAATGATTATCTCTCTGAAGCAAAAGGTATTCTAGTACTTAGGAGCAGGAGGAAAGCTAACTCTAACTTAGTGCTATCGATCCATGTGCAAACTGGGAAAGCATGGATCATCACATGCCTATGATTTGACATACTGTATACAGAGCCATTAAAATAGAGGACAGCCATCTTGCTTACAACTCTGTAGTTGTTCAGAGTAAAGATTTCAATAACTTATATGATTTAGATTTTCTTTCTCTCTTTTTTTTTCTTCCCTTTCTACAATGTATTCTAGTGAGCCAAGGCCTGGGTTTCCTCTGGACGTCTGCCCCACCTGCTTCTGGAATTGGGCGCTATGCATCCTGACCTTGGACCCTTACCAATACTGCTATATGTTACTCTTGCAATTCTGTGTTCTTCTGTCAGTTCAGGTAAGAGGAGAACCTGAATGGTGGGGGTATTGTATGAAGCCTTTCCTCATGTTTACCCTATATAAGACAAATTTTGACTTCCATCTTTTGCTAACAATAGCAGTTTCTGATGGTGTTTGTAAGATTTGCTACATGATTTTTTAAATTAATTAACTTAAGGATCTTTTCTTAGTGCTTTGAGCCTTAGCAGGCCTTTCCATCCCTATGTAATGTGTATGGATATATGTGTATATGTAGTTTAGTAAAATTTATTGTTCATAAAATTATTTTATGGTAAAATAATGAAGTGAAAAAGTCTTATACCAAATCCTACTGGTAAACAAAGAGAGAAGTCCTATTATTATTACTATTTTTTGGGGGGGAAGTTCCAGTCGTGGGGCCTGAACTCTGGGCCTGGGCGCTGTCCCTCAGCTCTTCAGCTCAAGACTAGCACTTTACCACTTGAGCCACAGTGCCACTTCCGGCTTTTTTCTTTTTGCTTATGTGGTGCTAAGGAATTGAACCCAGAGCCTCAGCCCAAGTCTTATTATTTTTAAAGTCAGCTTTGCCTTTTTCAGGGTTTTAGCTTCTGTGTGTGTGTGTGTGTGTGTGTGTGTGTGTGTGTGTGTGTGTGGTGTGTGTGTATGTGTTTTGGAGCTTGAACTCAGGGCCTTGTGCTCTCACTAGGCTTTTTTACACAAGGCTGGTGAGTTATTACTTGAGACACAGCCACTTCTGGATTTTTTGCTGGTTAATTGGAGATAAGAGTCTCTCAAATTTGTCTTCCTGGGCTGGCTTCAAACCTTGATTCTCAGATCATAGCCTCCTGAATATGATTATAGGTATGAGCCACTAGTACCCAGCTTAACTTTCATTTTTGTAATAAGCTACTTCAAAAAAGCTACATCAAAAAAGCAGTTTGCTATTCCTCGTTAATAAATTGGTATTATTTCTTGTCTAATCTACCTTTATTGATAAGTCCTAGACTAACATTTTCTTCAAAAAGATCAGCTTATAAGAACTTTGCATGAGGGCTGGGAAATTGGCTCAGTGATAGGGTGCTCGCATGCATGAGGCCCTGGGTTTGATTCCTCAGCACCACATAAGCAGAAAAAAGCTGGAAGTGGCACTGCGGCTCAAGTGGTAAGGTGCCAGCCTTGGGCTGAAGAGCAGAGGGACAGTGCCCAAGCCCAGAGTTCAGCCCCCACGATCGCCGAAAAAAAAAAAAAAAGAATTTTCTATTAAGTTTTGTAAATATCGAGAACTACCACATCTGCCTCTATGAGATTGCCTTTGTTATCAAGATTCAGATGAGATATATTTAGTGTACTTTTCTTTCTCTCTCTTCTTCCCTCCCCTTCTGGTCTCGAATTATTATTTCTTTATAGACCTGGCACCTTATTTCCTTTCTGAGCCGCTCTCTGCTGTCCAGAAGCTTGGCAGACCTGTCGTACTACACTGTTCTGCTAAACCCGTGACTGCTCACATCTCATGGCTACATAATGGGAGAAGAGTGGATAGAAACATGGAATACATTAATATCCATCGGGGGACTTTGACCATTCTTTCTCTTAGCCCCTCCCTCTCGGGCTACTACCAGTGTATCGCCAACACTAGCGCCGGGGCAATTGTGAGCAGCCCTGCAACTGTGTCCACTGCAGGTGAGTTTAGTTTGGTCCTTGGTCTGTGGGATTTTTTTTTTTTGAATGACTGTGTTTGAATGACTATGTCCTTGCATGTTTGAACGGTGGGGAAAATGTAGTGTGAGAAAATAGTGTGTGAGATGTGAAGAGAAATTTAAGAGTTCTTATTCTATCCTCTCCTCTTTGAAACCTCTGTATTCTAGCCCAACGTCTTCATCGATCACAAAACTATAGAATATTTTTAAGTGATACAAGACAAGCTGTAAACCTGTGCCTCACCTTTATAATAATACAATTTTTCAAAAATAGTTAGTTGGGAAAAGTGAGGAAGAGGGTAGGGAAGAATCAGAAGGTGGCAGAGGGGTGAATTTTTCAACTCCAAAATAAAAGAAAAAAAAATCCCAAACAACAAGTTACACAAGATAGTTTTCTAATGTGAATTGTGGGCAATTTCTTTGTGAGTCTAAAATTCTCCATATCAATAATAACAAAAAAGGTTGCTGTCTTTTTTTGGACACTTGATTATTTCATGCAGTCATTTATCTTTCTTCCACATATAATTGTTTTATTTGCCTTGATTACTGAGTGATTTTAATTTATGTAATTGAAACCACGCTAAAGAAACAGGAAAGAAAATATAACTGACTGTAAAGAGAGGAATGCGGAGTATTAAACTTACAGAAAATCTGGAATGTGTGGCTTTTCTTAGGAAGTCTGAGCCATCTGCCTTTCAAATGGTGATGGTTTCCAGTAATGGAAAACGTCTTTGTAGGGGCACCCCTATTTACAGAACAAATCTGGATTCCCCAGGAGTAGTGAGTTTGTCATAACTGAGAAGAGTAAATGTTTTTGTAGAGCTGTGACCCATGCACAGCTCCAAGACACACACTGGAAGGCTGCATTCCTAGTGGCAGGCTGCTGAATTCCTAGGACATCGGAGATGAGAAAGAGCCCTTCCAGGCATGCTCTATCTGCAGTGACTTTAAAGGGAAAGGAATCAAGACTGAGTTAGTAGATGCAGATAACTCAGGTGATATTCTGCTTTGTTTTCTCATGCCCTAGGTTCATTTCCATAAGTTATTTTATTGTCTTACGGGTATTTACAAGGAGGAAAAGTGCATTTTGTTGAAGGCTTGCATGGAAGAGGATTTATCTTGACAGAATGGGAATAATTATGCTCTATGGTTCTCCTGAGTGTTTTAGGAGCAGCTTTTTTTTTTTTTTTCCCAGTAGTCCCTTGAAAGCTGTGACTCCTAAAAATAGGGTGCCATAACTTCACTGTTATTTCTCAGGCATGTACCTCTGCTCCAACTGCTGTCTCAATAAAAAGATCTCATTGAGGGGTGCAATAATTCACAGCTGTTATATCAGCATTTGTAATGGTGGGGGGAATGAGACGGTGGGGTCATGAGGTCAAGACCAGCCTGGACTACAAAGAGAGGCTTTGTGTCAATAACCAAAAACGAAAGGAAACAAACAAACAAAAAAGTATGCTCCCTACAGGACTGGGGTTAATTAACTCCCCTAAAGGGCTATGCTGCAGATGTTTCTAAACTTTAAATTGCCTTTGGGAAAGAGAATTCAGTTTTGCATTCATTCATTCTCATTCATCTACCTATTTACTTATTTGTTTCAGTTCTTGGTGATTTTGATTCATCAGCAAAGCCTGCTATTAGAGCAGAAGAAAGAAGCACAGGTTTCATTGGCTGCCAGGTGCCAGAGAGTAACCCCAAAGCTGAGGTACGCTATAAGATCCGGGGAAAATGGCTGAAACATTCCACAGGTAAGTATTTTTGTGAAAAGCCAATAGCTCACCAGCAAAACCTGCTAATAGGCTCTATGCATACTACGGAACTCGCATACAGAACTACATAAAATATAGTGTCTGTACTCTCACAAGTCAAGGGAGGAAACTAAAGCATGTGGTTATTTAGATGCTTACACTCCCAATACCCCAAGGACCTGCTCTCTCAATCATTTAGGCCCACATTCACCAACTCCCTTCCTCAGAGAAGACTGGTTACAGGGCACTGTAGAAATAATACATCTTGTCACTTCTGTCTTTTTATTTAGCTTGGTTTCTCTTCATAGATATATCACACCTGATATATGTACTTTACCTTTTTTTAGCCAGATGCCAGTGGTGCTTGCCTGTAATCCTAGCTGCTCAGGGGGCTGAGATATTAGGATCACAGTTCAAAGCCAGCCTGAGCAGGAAAGTCCATGAGACTCATGTCTCGAATTAACCAAAAATTAACTTCTATCTCCAAGAAACCCAAACTGGCAGAGTGGCCAGCCTTAAGCAAAAAAGCTAAGGACAGTAACCAGGCCATGAGCTCACTGGAGCTCACATGCATACACACATACTTTATCTTTGCCACCCATAAGACCCTACTAGAATAAATGTTAACTATAAGCTTTTGTCTTCTTTCTGCATTGCTGTGTATATCCAAACCATGATTGGCAGTGTGTATTTATTGTGGGAAAAAAAAGCCCATGAATGAATAGACAATGAACAAATGCCAGATGATCAGTTCTATAGGTAGAATTTTGTCCAAGTGATAACTGAGGTTTAGACATTTTTCTTGTGCTTTCACAGTCATTGTCTGCTAAAATGTTTTAGATGGTTTTGATTTTGTTACAGTCGTGATGCTTATACTGTTCATTTTTCTTCTCTGCCTTGACTTTCCTTTCCCTCCAATTAGTGAAGTTTCCTTGATTGCTTATTTGCTGCTAGTCTTATGCACAAATCAGAAGTATAACCATGAGCTTACGCTAGTTTTAGTTGTGTTATGGTCATCAGAAAAGGAGAGGCTTGACTGTCTGCCTGTGCCTTCCCCAGGAAACTACATCATTCTTCCATCAGGAAATCTTCAGATTTTGAATGTCTCCTCAGAGGACCAGGGACCCTACAAGTGTGCTGCTTATAACCCTGTCACTCATGAATTAAAAGTTGAACCCATTGGCCAAAAGCTCCTTGTGAGTCGTAAGTATTTGGGAGAGCGGTGGTGACTAGCAGAGGAAAGTCCTCCATTGTATTAATCATAAGAGCGTGGGACAGGGAATTCGCTTTTCTTTTCCAGATCCCATTGTTTTGTCATCAGAAAGCCTTACAAAAAAGTAAATGCATCTAATCTAATGTAATAACACATAATTATAATATGTAATTACAATATAATGTTCTGTGTTATGGAATATTAATCAAATTGGTGGTTGGATGTGAATTAGATATTACTAAAAAGCAAGACTGACTTTAGATCATGGCTGTTTAATTTGAAGGTACCAGTAGTCAGAGCACAATTATGGGGTGCTTTCTAATCTTATGGGAAGCTCTACAGATCCAAAGAGCTAATTCAGAAGGAACCCAAAGGATCCACAAAAATCTTTAAATTTTGAGCCTTAGCACAAGTGGTTTGGCTACCAAATAGAACTTCGTTATTTGAGAATGCTTATGGATCTGGAAAGGAAGAGACTGCAAGTGAATCCTCACTAATAATATCTGATGTTTCTTTCCTTTTCCAGACCCTTCCTCAGACGGTTTCCAGATTCTTCACCCCGCCTTTCCACAGACATTAGCTGTTCTTTCTCATAGCCCTGTAACCCTGGAGTGTGTGGTGAGCGGGGTCCCGGCTTCGCAAGTGTCCTGGCTGAAGGATGGGGAGAATGTTATGCTGGGAAGTAACTGGAGAAGGTTACATTCTCATCTTGCCACAGCTAGCATCGACCCAGCAGACTCTGGGAACTATTCCTGTGTGGTAGGCAGCAAGTCTGGAGACAGAAAACATGTCACTTACATGGTTAATGTTCTCGGTAAGACGTTCCTTATTCAATATAAATATTTAAAAATCTGGCCATTTTCAGGTTCTAACTGATATTTAAAGGGTATTTGTGAATTAAAAATGAAACAAGGAGCAGGACTACACAAGTAGTCAGAATAAAGTTCCATTTTCTAATGTGACTTTATTATAAAACTAATCACTTGAAGTAAATATTAAGAGAAGCAGAGAATTGGAAACTGTGTATATGTAGTTGTATTCATGTGTACAGGGACAGCTAAGGAATAAGTAAATGAATTAATCTAAAAAAAGGGTCTTTGTAACTTTTAATAACATGGTTTATTCTATTAGTGAAAATTAAAATATATTTCTAATATTTTTCTTGGATGCGACAGCAGATAGAAGATTATACATAAAGAATCCAACTTGGCTTCAGCTACTTATTTATTGCTAGAGAAATTTCATATGCTTTGTGTGTAATTTTAAGAGAGTGTCTTTAGGGATCGAGTTTAATGTGTGTGTTTTATTTTCAGAAAATGCTTCCATTTCTAAAGGACTACAGGACCAGAAGGTGTCTATGGGTGCCACGGTGCATTTCACCTGCGATGTTCACGGGAACCCAGCCCCCAACCGCACCTGGTTTCACAACGCACAGCCTGTTCACCCTTCCCCCCGGCACCTGAGTTCAGGAAATGGGTTGACAATCACTAGAGTCAGCATGGAAGATTCTGGACTCTATCAGTGTGTAGCAGACAATGGCATTGGATTTATGCAATCTACTGGAAGACTTCAGATAGAAAAAGGTAGGCTTTTAGTCATGGAACCATAGGAAATTCTACTCTACACATAGGTTTTTGTAGTAGTTTCAAATGAAGTCATTTTTGCTAAATTAATCCTATCACCGTACTAGAACTGGGTTCATGTCTCAAGTTCCTTTCCTTTCTAGTGGCAGATAGGCATTTCCATTAGGAAACCATCTTGCTTAATTGAGCTCGTGACAAGATTAGTTTTTAGACTGGAGTTGGATTTCAGCCAGAGCACTTACGCAGCATATGTGAGGCCTTGGGTTCTAGAACCTACCACCCCTCTCCCCCCAGTGAAAAGTTAATATAGAACTATTTTAGAAAAATGTATTTCAACAGATACCACATAGTTTTTATGTTTTTGTATTTTTTTGGGGTCCGGTCGTGGGGCCTGAACTCTGGACCTGGGCGCTGTCCCTCAGCTCTTCAGCTCAAGGCTAGCACTCTACCACTTGAGCCACAGCGCCACTTCCAGCTTTTTTCTTTTGCTTATGTGGTGCTGAGGAATCGAACCCAGGGCCTCAGGCATGCAAGGCAAGCGCTCTACCACTGAGCCACCTTCCCAGCCCACCATATAGTTTTTAAAAGCATATATTTTACTCCTATTCCACAGCCAGTCAGGTGCCTTTTTTAGAACTTTTTGTTGTTGTTGTTAGTTTTTGTCCAAGGCTGGGACTTGAATTTGGTATCTGATGCTTTTGCTCACTGGCTGATGGTCTACCACCATATGAATTGGTTTTATGAGTTTCTTGAATATTTGTGTATATGCACATTTGAGCAGTCACTCATCACATGTGTGTGCATATATTCATTTTTATAATAATGCCTTATTTTTTACATAAATGGTAGTAGAATCCATCCCTTAAGATCTTTACCTAGCATGTACTTTGGATATCTTCCCCTATGCCACATAAAAGAATGTTTTCTTTTTTTTTTTTTGTCAGTCATGGGACCTGAACTCTGGGCCTGGGCGCTGTCCCTCAGCTCTTCAGCTCAAGGCTAGCGCTCTACTGCTTGAGCCATAGCACCACTTTTGTCTTTTTCTGCTTATGGGGTGCTGAGGAATCGAACCCAGGGCTTCATGCATGCAAGGCAAGCACTCTACCACTGAGCCACCTTCCCAGCCCCTGTTTTTTTTCTTTTATGACACTAGTTCACAAGTGTAAATCACTAGTGTCAGTCAGTGACAAAACACCTGAGATAATCAATTTAGAAAAGTGGGAAGCCTTATTTTGGCTTATAGTTTCAGAGGTCACATGGCCCCATGCTTTGAACCACGTGACAGCACTTGGTGGGAGCGTGTGGTAGAGGAGGTTTGTTCACCCTCATGGTGGCTTGGAGGCAGAGAGAGACAGGAAGGGACCAGGGTTCCAGTGTCACCCCCAAGGACAGGTCCCATCAGGATTCAACTTCCTCTATAGGCCCTACTTCCTTTGAAAGGTCCCATCCCCCACCCAATGGCATAACAAGCCTTCCACACATGGGCCTTTAGGATAAATGCCAGATCCAAACTATAATATGGGCAAATTCTGAGGAAAAAAAAAAATGACAACATGGTAAGGCTGACTTAAAATAAATAAAAAGCTTGACTGTTCATATCACTATGAAAGAAATTGAATTCGGGGTAAAAAAAAAAAAAACCTTCCCACAAAAAAACACCAGGCCACATGGTTTTCTGGAGATTATGGAAGTTGCATTATAGAGTGTTCCAGAATGTCTCCAGTCAGCATCATCTTGATGCCCAAATCACAAAAGGATAGTACAAGAAAGGAAAATCAGAGGCCTATCTTCTTTATGGACATAGGTTAAAAAAATCCATTAGTGAAATATGAATGAGCCTGAAATGACAGGAAGATACATCTTTATCAGAAATTCCAGAAATTGTCAGAAAAGTTAATACATCATTCACCATATTAATTGAATGAATGAGAAAAAAACCATGCAAGTTAGACTCTCAGGAAACTTCTATTTCATAAAGGCCATTTAATACGAACTTATATGGAAGATAACTTTCAGTGGAGAAATGTACAATTCACACCCCTTAAACTTCTAGCCATCATTGACCTGGAGATCATCACCAGCATAAAAATATAAAGAGAAATAAGAAATAACCCAAATCATTATTAATTGACACCTGATAAGATTGCCATCCTAGAATATCCAAAGTTGGGCTGGCCATTATTATTATTATTATATATCTTATTATCAGATATAATAATGTTTATCAAAGGGTGAGATAAATATCAAGAAGCATCAGTTGCCTTCTTATATACCAACAATAAACAGAAAATATCACTTAACTATCACTTTTTATATTAGCAAGATTAAAGCAGAACCAGTTACATGGGAAGATATTTCCATTTATGGTGAGGAAAATTTGATTTTATACAGTGATCTAATCTTTTCAAAAAATGTCTTTAAACCCAAGCTATTCCAATCAAAATCTCAGCAGAATATTTTGATAACTCCCGCACAAAAAACTGATTCTAAAATTTATGTAGATAAATCAGATACTAGTCATAAATAAGACACTCTAAAAGCTGAAGGAAAAGAACATGAGAGATTTGAATTAAGCAGTTGAAAAAAGAAAATAGTAATTTCAAACGTGTTCTATTGGTATAGGAACAAATAGACTCTTGGAGCAAGATAGAGATTGCCGAAGATATAGTTACATGCAAGAACTTGACTGAGCTGGATGGGAGATCGCCGGGGGGGCGATGTCAGTTCAAGTTTTGATGTGGGATAATTGGTTATCAAAATGAGGGAAAAGAAATTAAATCACTGTGTAAACAAAGATAAGTTCCCAGTGGTTTAGAGATTTTTAAATAGATCAACACAAAAACAAAAACAAAATCAAGAAAATATTGGCGAATATGAGCTGTAGGTGGTAACACTTAAGTTTTTTTCCTGGAAATACTCGGGTTGGAACTCAGGGCTTTAAGCTTGCGAGCGTAGTTGAGCCACACTTCTAGCCCTGTTTTTCATTTGTTATTTTAAGGGTAGAGTCTTGCTTCCTATCAGGGTGTGTGTCTGGACTCAGATCTGCTTACTTTAGGCTTCCTTTCAATGCTGGTATAACAGGCACATGCCATTGCATCCAGCTTCCATCTGTACAGATGCAGTCTTTTCTGCCTGGAATCACAATCCTACCAGCCTTACCCTCCCACATTAGTTTGGGATGACTGGTGTGAACTACTGTGTTGGGCAATGCTCGTGCAATCTTTTTTGCCTAGGTTGGCCTTGAAGCTGAACTCATCTCAGCTTTCCAACTAACTAGAATGACTGGCATGGGCCACCTGCACTCAGCTAAGTAAAACTTTTTAACCAAACAAAGGCTAATTGAAACTATGACTATATTGAAATGAAAACCTCCTCCTTTTAAAAAAAAGCTTCTAAAAATGAAAAGAGGAACAATAAATTAGGAGAATATACTGGTAACAGGCATAGCTAAACAGAATAGTATCTGGTAGGTACAAAAAACTGTGAAGTGTCTTACAAAAGCAAAAAAAGTTAAATTATTCCCATAGAAAAATTGACATTTCACTAAGAAGAGAAAATATGAACAGCACTTAAACATGTGAGAAGATGATCTACTTGATTTGTACTCAGGGAAATTCATGTTGTGACTAGTGAGACAGTATTTTACACGCATTCACTTAGCAAAAATTCAGAAGTCTGATAAGATCATATGTGGGTTGGCTTCATCCTACATGGGAAGTTCATCTAGAGAAAGATCATGCTGGAGGAAATGCCTTTTGTGTTGATCAATATACCAGTGTGCTCACTTGAAAATATCTCCAAAGAATATTAGCACAAGACTTGATGCCATTTTAATTTAGAAGCAAATCATGATTCATACAATGATTCATCAACTTTTCTTTAAAACAATTTTTTTCTCCAAACGTTATAATCAGATTCCTTCAGAACTGACCATATTGAAGGAATATTATCTAGTTGTATACCTTTTATGCCTTTTTTATTATGCCAAGGTCTGAGATCATGGCTTCCTCGCTTTGTATTTATAGCAATCAAAGTTGTATGGCTCAAGTGGTAGAATGATTATTTAGGATACAAAAGGCCCTGAGTTTAAATCCCAGTAGTGCCAGTAAATAATATGAGAAAATGTTTATAGTAGTCAAATATGTATCTACATTTATTGGAAAATTCTAGATTTTCTTTTCTTTTGGTGGGTCTGGGGTTTGAACTCAGCCTTATACTTATTAGCAAGTACTCTACTGCTGAGCCACATCCGCAGCCTAGATTTTTTTTAAATGTACATTCTTTCTGAAGAATGGGAAAACTTCTGAAGGCCATGTCTAGTAGTTCACCATTACAATTTTTTTTTTTCGGTAACTGGGGTTTGAACTCATTTTGCTCACCAGTAAGACCCTCTACCACTGAGCCAAGCCTACAACCCTTTTTTGCATTTGTTTTTTTAATTTTTTTTTTTTTGTCGGTCGTGGGGCTTGAACTCTGGGCCTGGGCGCTGTCCCTCAGCTCTTCAGCTCAAGGCGAGCGCTCTACCACTTGAGCTACA